>NC_030851.1:24992153-24995738 GCF_000208745.1 Theobroma cacao | reverse complement strand
CCCTAATGATCCAATTGGAATGATGGTGCTTCCTTAAAAACCTAGGATCACATTAACATAAACAATAGATTAATTTACACACTATGAACTCTAAAAGCTATCTCTTAGCTAGTTTTCAATTGCCACTTTAAATGGCTATCTATGTTCACTATCTTAATCACTAAAAAGTAATGAACATACTAAACAATAAAACAGCTCATAAATCCCAATTACTAACCATTTTCTGCAGCTAAAAATTGAGCTTAGTTAACCACTTACCCTAGGGCTCCTTTGTAGTCAAATTCTCTTCTAATTGTTTCTAAATAAATGGTGTAATTCTCTTTTTCTCTCTCTAGAACATCCAACTAGTGAGAGAAAGTGTGAAAACCAGATTTTTTAAAGGTTTTAAAGTGAGAGGATGAAAGAATTCAAAGGTTCTAGTCAAAAGGGTTCAAAGGTGTGAAAACTAGAGCTAGAGAGAGAAAATCACTCAAGCTTCAAATCAAGCTTCCATGGAGTTTTGAAGAAACGTGAGAGAGGAGAAAGGAAGAAGAAGACCAGCTGCTGGAAATTCAAGAAGGTGCTAGAAATTTCAAGATATTTATAGGCCATCTTATCTTTTCTTTTAAAATTACGAAAATGCCCCTCCACCAACTAACTTACTCTCCTCCAATCTTTTATGCAATCTTTTTGCTCTTTTAACACTGGGACAATATCCATAATGCTCTAAACATGCTCGGGTTCATAAAAACTTAAAATTTTAACCCAAGGTGAAAAAATGATCATTTTACCCCTATTATGAAAATTGTTGAAACTTCTAGTTTTCTTCGTGTTTTCATCAGCACACATCATTTATACTGTCTTATGCCTATTTAGGCCTTAAAATATCATAAAACTTTCTTCTGGAAGCTTATTAGAGAAAATGATGAAACTACCCCTAACCCATATTATTACATCTATACTTAGTTACAAACCTATAGAAGTTGGGGTATCACACCTTAAGTAGCCCCCAAAAGTCCTAGCTTTAAAAACCCCAAAATCTTGTTATTTGTAGAATTTACGGTGAGGGCCGCAGCTCTCAATTTCCAGCTCCGCGACGCTCAAACATTCTGCTAATTTCGATTCTTTTGGCAGAATCCTTTCACTTCGACAAAGATTTTGACCACCTTCCCGGTAAAACTAAGAAAAATGGTAAACATCAAAGTTGTATCCCTGCCTCTTAGCTTTCTAATGGTTTAAAAATCATGTTATTTGAACTTCTGTAGTGGGAGATATACTTGAAAACCAAAACATTTGCAAATAGGGTTACTATTCATTATGCACCTTTCTTCACCAATTAAAATTATTTTTGATCGTACTCCTATAACGACATAAGATAATTATAAGTAACATAAAACTAGCATCATTAGCTCAAATTAAACCTTTAAACATAAGTTTCACCTCGAGTTATGCGTCTATGAAGGTCGAGGTTTCACACGTAAGCTTTATTAGCTGCCATATCAAAGTACGGGGTACTACAACTAGATACACCCGAGGGTTTGCAAAGTTATTTGGCCTTAGAGCTTACTTTCTATAGCAAGTAGATTATAAGGAATTTGGAAGCTTTTGTAGATGATAGGAACTTAAGTGTTTATGTTAAGAGAACACAACACTTTTCTTGCTCTTGATATTTCTACACTTGCTTTGTGTTTAATTTGATTAGTGTGTGTCAAAATGGTTGGCAACAAGACCTTTATATAGGCTTGTAAGTCTCTTTTCTTCAATGATACAACCCTTTCATTAAGACACCTTTTTGTCTAAAAGTTATCTTTACATTTTGCCAAACACAACGTTTAGATAAAGGTATTGTTTCAATAATCATCTTATGAAAAGATAACTATTCATTCCATAAAATATAACCTTTGAGTTATAACTTGAAACAATAACTTTCCATATTTAACTTTTGAGCCATGGTGTCTTTTCAATATGTCTCATAACTTTTTAATGTTATTTTACCAAGAGACATAACCATTCACATGAAAACATGCTCATAATCCAATAGACACATTATGTCACTTTATGTGACATAACCTTTGAGTTAAGATAGCTTTTCATCATGTGGCATAACCTTCGATTTTGAAAATACACCAACATCAAGCTCCTCAATTCTCTAATGGTCCTTAAATGCGCTTCGTGTTGTCACTATGCTTACTTTTTTGCTTGGCATGCCTTATCCATGCTTTGATACCAACTGTCACCTTTTTATCTCAAATACATTATAACTAGATTATATCTGAGCAAGCACACATTGTAATCGAGATTGAGCTTGATGGCCACTCCACAATAGAAGAAAAAAGGTGCGATTGCATTTGTCAAAAGCTATTGTTGCCTAGTGTATGCTTGACAACCAACCAACAATCTCAAGGAAATTTTGCTTCCAGAATAGGGATGTCAATGGGTACCCTATTATAGGGTACCTGCAAGTACCCGACCCGATTACATCGGGTTAAGGTACTCCATAAACGATTTCGGGTAGCGTTCGGATGGCGATTTCACTACCCGAATCGGGTTCAGGTACCACCCCTTGGGTACCCATTACCTGAACCCAATTAATATTTATAAATATTTTATTATTATTTTAATCATTAAATTAAAAATTTACAATTTTTACCAACTTTACAAGCAATTTTTTTTGTTAAAAACTAACAAATATATGAAAAGTATGGTTACTCTAATTATTAATATGATGACATTAATGTCAAACCCTGTTCTATAAAATAATTATGACGTCATTTACATGCTCAATAGAATGGTTACATATTTAGGAAGTTTGAGAAATCGTTAAAAGACGATATTGCCCCTAATGGTATCATTAAGTCGATTAAGCCTCCACTAGTTCAAATATGAATTTTAAGGTGAAATTAAGAGTGTCACAGTTCAGGGATGACTCAAAATGGTAATTCGGAGTTCGAGGATCAATTTGGAGTCAAACCAAAATTTTCACTATTCAAGGGCAAAATGGTCATTTGCCACTTGGGAACAAAATGAGAATTTTTAGAAAAGATTTTTTTTGGCCCATTTGACTTATTGGAGTATGATTTGAGTATTGGAGTATGATTTGAGTATTGGAGTATGATTTGAGGTTTAGAAGTGATAAATTTTAATTCTGGTATAATTTAGAGTATATGGGTGAAATGGTAATTTTACCACCCCGGGGGCAAATAGGTAAATTTTCACCTCGACATTTGTCCAGACCAAGGGATTTTATTCATCATGGAAATGGATAAACATGAGAAATGTGTGGTGGAGAATTAAAGAATTAAAAGTTAAATATTTAAAATTTGAATCAATAAAGAAATGCCATGTGTCATGTTTTTATTATTTTATTATCTCTTTATAAAAAGGCAAAAAAATCAGCCCATTTCTCCCATAGTGATCAGCCAAACCAGAAGAGAAGAGAAACCAAGGAAGAACAAGCCCTAGGTGGGACAAATCAAAGAGAAAGTGTTGGAATTCAAGGATTTGATCAAGCAAAGGTAAATTTTCTTTGATTTTGCTTGTGATTTACCTTACCCATGCATTTTCTCTTAATTTCCATGGTTAAATTACATGTTTTCATGATGAATT
>NC_030851.1:24954618-24989531 GCF_000208745.1 Theobroma cacao | reverse complement strand
AATTACTATTTTATATATTAAAATATTTTTTATGTACGTGTGTGTGTATATATATATATACTTTAAATATAAATATATTTACTTTTTATTTTGTATTAACATTGTAAAAATTATAACTCATAAAATTATTAATTACAGTATATATACTTTTGTTTATATAAACTTATAACATATAAATCTAAAAGGAAGTTATGAGATTAGAAAAGTTAATTGGGTAATTAGGTACCCATGAAGAAGATTTTAATAATTTTTTTATTTAATCGGGTATTTAAACAGGTTAGGGTAATTATAAGGTAATGAGAATGCATTAAGGTTAGAGTTAGGGTTAGAGTAATAATTTTTAAATTATTTGGGTAGTTAATAGGGTTAGAGTATTTGATTTTTAATAGAGTAAGGTTCGGGTACCCTACCCGTGGACATCTGTAAAGCCTGACCTTATAAAATACTTGTCATGACATACATGTGATGGATAATATGTTTGCATGCTAGGAGAGTCCCGAAAAAAACTAACAAAAAAGTCGATATTGTACCTAGAGGTATAACAAAGTTGATTTAAGCCTCGAACTAGATCAAATAGAGATTTTAGGGTGAAATTGAAAATTTTACAGTCTAGGAATGATTTAATATGGTGATTCGGAGTTCGAAGATCAATTTGGAGTCAAACCAAAAATTTTACTATCTAGGGGCAAAATGGTAATTTTGCCACTCGAGGACAAGATGGGAATTTTTTTGAAAGATTTTGATCATATTTGACTTATTGGAGTATGATTTGAGGTTGAGAAGTGAAAAATTGTAATCTTGGTATTTTTCGGAGCATAGGGATAAAATGGTAATTTTTCCACCCTAGTGGTAAAATTGTAATTTTACACCACCAACACTTGTCATGCTCATAGAATTCATCCATTGACTTTTTATGTTATGGATAAGTGAGAAAATATAAGTGGTGGAGATAAAAAGTTTAAATATTTAAAGTTTTAAAAATGGACAAATGAAATGGTGACACTGTCACAACCCAAATTCGGGGCCATGACCAGCGCAAGGGCCCAATAGACATAGTCCATTAAGCCTAAGCAAGCCTATTAATCTGACATGTTCATCATTCCATCATAAACGACTAAGTCATATTTCATAACTTAGAATCAAAATAATGTTAAACATTGCCAACTCATACCGGCATACTGAACAAGTGAATATACATTATCTACAACATATATCTTAATAATTTACATTAGGTTTGTTTATACACAACAAAAGAATACTCGACTTCCAGTGGAGGGACTCGGACGAATGTACAGCTACTGAATGCCGAGACACCTACCAAAAGATGGATACAAGTCTACAAGGACACCTCGTCCTAGTTACCGGCTACCTCGTGATCAGAAAACATGAAGTTGAAAATGGTGAGTATAAACCCAGTGAGTGAACAAGGAAGGGAACAAGCAACAACAAGGGAGAATTTAAAATCATGATGCACTTGTTTCAAAACAATGCAATTTAGTTCCATTCATATTAAAAACCCTTCATCAAGCCCTTAAATGATTAATCATTTGAAAATCATAAACCCATACATAACGAACCATTTGAAGAATGAGAGCTTCAATAATATGCAAGCAAGTCAAATACGACAACGAATCTTCGCTGCAGCGAGAATGCCTTTCCGCTACAACTAGAATGCCTTTCCGTTGTAGCGACGTTGGGATTAAGTTATTAGCCGAACGAGGGTTTCTCAACTAGCCGAGGGTTTCTCACTAAACCTCCTCATTTTAAACTTAACTCATTTAGTCCTTAATGTTGGAAGTCTATGCTCAAATATGGTAGCAAAAAAGTTAAAAATAAGGCAGCAATTGGACAAGATAGGAGACCAAACAGAAAGTTTTTCGTTGCAGCGAGATTGAATCTCGCTGCAACGAAATTGTAACCCAAAAATAGAAAGTTTCTCGCTGCAATGAGAATGAATTTCGCTGCAGCGAAATTGCAACCTAGAAACAGAAAGTTTCTCGCTGCAGCAAGAATGAATTTCGCTGTAGCGAGAAGCTATAGTGTCATTCTCGCTGCAACAAAAATTCATTCTCGCTGCAGCGAGTTTTCTGCCGGTCTACCCCTCCAAACCCAAGAGTTTCTCGCTGCAGCGAAAATGATTCTCGCTGCAGCGAGAAGCTATAGTGTCATTCTCGCTGCAGCGAAAATTCATTCTTGCTGCAGCGAGTTTTCGACCAATCTACCCCTCCAAACCCAAGAGTTTCTCGCTGCAGTGAAAATGATTCTCGCTGCAGCGAGAAATAGGGCATCGATGAAAAATTTGCCCTTATTCCCAAAGAAAACCACCCTGCTGAAATGTCCAAACCAACATAAAACGCAAAACAATTTTTCACAATTTAACATGTCAAGTTTCACACGCATTACAACCATATACCATTACTCATTAATTTCCTATATCACACATATTTATATATGTATATATATGTATACGTAAACCCATCATCATCATGCACACCATCCCATCATCATCATCACCAGCTCATGCGCACTCCCTACTCGCACATGGCTGGGTCATCACCGGGTTATGCGCACTCCCTACTCGTACATAACTAGGTCATCATCGGCTTATGCGCACTCCCTACTCGCACATAGCCGAGTCAATGTCATTACACAACAATATATTCATATATATATATATCAACACCATGTGGTAGTGCATGAATCAATAATAGTCACATGTCACAACATAAACCATTTCTCAAGAGCTTGTTCCCAAGGCACTCATTTTTAAGAAAAGTTGTATAAAATCATTCAAACACTTTGTACAAAACAGTCACATTTCCAAAATAGTTTTGATAGACAGTCCACTCACCGATTTACTGTTGAGCTTTTAGTTGACTCTAATTCTCCTAATGATCCAATTGGAAGGATGGGACTTCGTTAGAACCTAGGATCACATTAGCATAAGCAATAGGTCAATTCACACACTATGAACCCTAAAAGCTATCTCTTAGCTAGCTTTCAATTGTCACATTAAATGGCTATCTATGTTTACTATCTTAATCATTAAAAAAGTAATGAACATACTTAACAATAAAATAGCTCTTAATCTAAATTACTAGCCATTATTCACAGCTAAAAAACAAGCTTAGTTCATCACTCACCCTAGGGCTCATTTGTAGTCGAATTCTCTTCCAACAACTTCCAAATCAATGGGGTAATTCTCTCTTTCTCTCTCTAGAATGCCCAACTAGTGAGAGAAAGTATGGAAATAAGATTTATCAAGGGTTTTGAAGTGAGAGAGTGAAAGAATACAAGAGTTCTAGTCAAAAGGGCTCAAAGGTATGAAAACTAGAGCTAGAGAGAGAAAATCATGCAAGCTCCATATCAAGCTTCCATGGAGGTTGGAAGCAACGTGAAAGAGAAGAAGAAGAAGAAGACAAGCTGCTAGAAAATGGGAGAAGAAGCTGCTGGAAGAAAGATATTTATAGCCAAGCTTATCCATTCCCTTGAAATTACCAAATTGCCCCTCCACCAATTAACTTACTCTCCTCCAACCCTTTATGAAATCTTTTTGCTCTTTTGACACTGGGACAAGGTCCATAATGGTCTAGACATGCTTGGGTTCATGAAAACTTAAATTTTAATCTCGAGGTGAAAAATGACCATTTTGCCCTTACCGTGAAAATCATCAAAATTTTGGTTTTCTTTCCATTTTACCCCTAATTTAACCATCCATTTATGCCTTAGGCCTACTTAGGCCATAATATTGTTTAAAAATCTTACTTTCATGGGTTTGGTAAAGAAATGACAAAATTACCCCTGATCAAGGATATTGCATATACTTCCCTTTATGAGTCTATAAAGGTCAAGGTCTCACATTCTCCCCCACTTAAAGAAATTCGGTCCCCGAATTTAAATTAAACTGTAAGGTGACTTACCTCTAAGTATCAAAGAGATGGGAATACTTTGTCTGTATTTCCTCCTCGGCTTCCCACGTTACCTCTTCACTAGTGTGGTTTCGCCACAACATTTTCACTGATGCTACTTCCTTTGAACGGACCTTTTTGACTTGCCGATCAAGGATAGCTATCGGTTGCTCCTCATAGGTCAAATCATCTTTTAGTTGGATGGTCTCATACCGTATCACATGTGAGGGATCCGGGTTGTACTTCCTAAGCATAGACACATGAAACACGGGGTGAATATTCGAGAGGTTTAGTGGTAACGCTAAACGATAAGCCACCGCTCCAACCCTTTCTAAGATCTCAAAGGGTCCTATATACCGAGGGCTTAATTTTCCTTTCTTGCCAAACCTCATTACCCCTTTAGTTGGTGAGACCTTCAGGAATACGTGATCTCCCACTTGAAACTCCAAGTCTCTCCGTCTGTTATCAGCATATGATTTTTGTCTACTCTGTGCTGTTAACATCCTCTGACAGATCATGCATATTTTCTTAGTGGCGTCCTGCACCAACTTAAGCCCCAAAAGTTTCCTTTCTCCCACCTCTAGCCATCCAATAGGTGACCTACATCTCTGTCCATATAATGCCTCAAATGGTGCCATTTGGATGCTAGTTTGGAAACTATTATTATAGGCAAATTCCACTAAGTGTAGATATTGATCCCACCTAACCCCAAGGTCTATCACACAAGCCCTCAACATATCTTCCAATGTCTCTATCATCCGTTCAGACTGTCCATCAGTCTGAGGGTGGAAAGCTATGTTGAAGTCCAACTTAATGCCCAATGTTTCCTGCAACTTTCCCCAGAACCTACTGGTGAACTGAGCTCCTCTGTCCAATACTATAGAAATGGGGATACCATGCAGTCGTACTATCTCATCCACATAAACTCGAGCGTACTGGGCAGCACCATAAGTAGTCTTAATCGAAAGAAAATGAGCTGACTTCGTTAACCGGTCTATTACTATCCAAATCGAGTCGTAGCCCCCACTAGTTCGAGGCAAACCCGTTACAAAGTCCATGGCAATATGCTCCTATTTCCACTCGGGCACTGGTAATAGTTGTAGTAGTCCTGCGGGCCTTTGATGCTCGGCCTTAATCTGCTGATAAACCAGGCACTTGGAGATGAACTCAGCTACATCTTTCTTGAGTCCTTCCCACCAATACACCTCCTTCAAATCTTGATATATCTTTGTAGCCCTTGGATGTACCACATAGGCTGCCATGTGAGCTTTCTCCAATATTTCTCTCCTCAACCCGTCACCATCAGGCACATAAAGTCTGGTTCCATACCTCAACACTCCATCTGTGCCTTTGGTAAACATTTTTCTTTTCCTTCCTTGAGGATCCTCTAAGGCCTTAGCTATGAAATCATCTTTACTTTGTGCTTCTTTGATTCGGTCCATTAAGATAGGCCGCACTCTAAAATGTGCTAGCAATGCATTTGCCTCTGAAACATCCAAATGCACTCTCATGTCCCCCAAGCTATGAATCTCTTTAATCAAGGATCTCCTATCTGTAGAAATATGTGCCAAACTTTCTATCGATTTTCGGCTCAAGGCATCCACCACTACATTTGCCTTACCGGGATGGTAAAGAATAGTACAATCATAATCCTTTAGCAACTCTATCCACCTACGTTGCCGCAAGTTAAGATCCCTCTGCTGAAATATATACTTCAGGCTTTTATGGTACGTATATATCTCACAAGTCTCACCATACAAGTAATGCCCCCAAATCTTTAAGGCAAACACGATCGCTGCCATTTCCAAATCGTGTGTGGGGTAATTCTGCTCATGCCTTTTAAGTTGCCTAGATGCATACGTAATTACCTTCCCTTGCTGCATCGATACACACCCTAAACCAACCCGCGATGCATCACAGAATACCGTATAACCCCCTATGCCTTGCGGTAGGCTTAATACTCGAGCTGTGGTGAGACATGCCTTAAGCTTCTCAAAGCTATCCTCACAAGCATCAAACCACTCAAATTTTGTATCCTTACGTGTTAGCTTAGTTAGAGAGGTGAATATTTTGGAATAGTCTTTCACAAAACGACGATAATAACCAGCCAAACCCAAAAAGCTTCTAATCTCCGTAAGTGATGTTGGCCTTGGCCATTTTTCCACTGCCTCAACTTTCTTGGGATCAACTTGTACCCCATCCTTAGATACCACATGCCCCAAAAATGCAACACTTTCAAGCCAGAACTCACACTTGGAGAACTTGGCATGCAATCGATGTTCTCTCAAAATCTGAAGCACTATCTTAAGATGCTGCTCATGCTCCTCCCTACTCCTCGAGTAGATCAAGATATCATCAATAAACACTACCACAAATTTGTCTAAATAAGGCTTGAATACTCGATTCATCAAATCCATAAAGGCTGTAGGATCATTCGTGAGCCCAAATGACATCACCAAGAACTCATAGTGCCCATACCTTGTTCGAAATGCGGTCTTTGGTACATCTTCATTTCGGATCCTCAATTGATGGTACTCAGGTCGCAAATCCATCTTAGAGAAACATTGTACTCCTTGTAGTTGATCAAATAAATCATCTATCCTTGAAAAAGGATACTTATTCTTCACTGTCACTTTATTAAACTGTCGATAATCAATGCACAGCCTAAGTGACCCATCTTTCTTCTTCACAAATAACATCGGTGCCCCCCATGGGGATACACTAGGACAGATGAAACCTTTATCTAACAAATCTTCTAACTGATCCTTAAGCTCTTTGAGCTCTGCAAGTGCCATTCTATATGGGGGTATGGATATAGGTCTAGTGTCAAGAATTAAATCTATGCAAAATTCAATCTCTCGCTTTGGAGGTAGACCCGATAATTCCTCAAGAAATACATCTATGAACTCATTCACCACCGATACTTGGCTTACATCTCCAACCTTCGCCTGAGTATCCCTTACCACAGCCAAGCAACCTATACAACCCTATCGTAATAATCTTCTAGCAGATATGACCGATATCAAATTGGTTGGAGCATTACTCCTATCCCCCTGAATACTAAATGATGGTTCACCGGGGAAACCAAATCTAACCAATTTATGATAGCAGTCCACACTAGCATGGTAGGGTGATAACCAATCCATCCCCAAGATCACATCAAAGTCTAAGGTGTCTAACACCACTAGATTCACCGAAGTGTCTTTATCCTTGACTCACACTACACAAGACTCATATTCCCATTCGGCCAAAAATACCTCATTTAAAGGAGTAGACACCATTAATTGTTCCTTTCTCATAACATGATCTCTACACCACTAATTGTTCCTCTCTCATTACATGATCTCTACCCAAACGAGATGCAAAACATGGAGAGATAAAAGAGTGGGTAGCACTAGGATCAAATAGTACCCGAGCATTCATATTACAAATTGAGAGAATACTTGAGACCACGGCATTAGATGTTTGGGCCTCCTGCTGTGTTAAAGCAAACACCCTTGCTTGGCCCCTACCGGTAGAACTCTGATGTCCAGATCCAGATGGGCCGCCTTGAGAGGAAGTACCAGCACCTCTACCTCTGGATCCACCAACCTCTCGACCCGATAGAGCAGCAACAGAAAGAGCAGATACAACTAGCTGGGTAGAGCCACGAGTAGAATCTGGTGATTAATGTGCCATCGAACAAGCCCTCCTAATATGCCCAGGTTGATCGCACCCGTAACAAGTTCTTATGGTAAGGAAGCATCGTCCACTATGTCGTCTCCCACAAGTATCACAAGGGTGGGTAACTTGACTACTCTGTTTGGAATCTTACCGCCTTCTAGAACTGAAAGTTCTTTGTCCTGCCCCAACATGAGCACCAGCGAGTCACTCCCCCTCTAGGGCAATCGTGAGTCCCTTTGTGGACCCTGACGGCTAGAAGATGACATCCCACTGCTAAAATTTCTACGGCCTTGATAACCCTCTGTCTTGGCCCTTTTTGCTCTAGCTCTCGCAGCCCTACTCTCATTGGTCCTCATCTTAATGCGATGAGCACAATCCACTGCCGTAAAATAGGTAGTGAAATCTCGAGATGCCACAGCCCTAAATAATGGCTCCACTAACCCATCCACAAACCTCTGAATCTTCATCTCCTCAATAGAAATGAGGTAGGGTACATAGCGAGCTAGCTGCATGAACTTGATGTCATACTCGGACACCATCATGCTCAAAGTTTGTACCAAAGTCTCAAACTTTTTGGCTCTGGCATTACGTACACTGAGTGGTAAGAATCGATCCAATAAGGGTGCACTAAACTCACTCCAAGCCAACGATGCTGCATCCGTCGGTCTGCCTCTACATAAAGAGCTATACCACTCCTATGCCACGTCCTCTAATCGGAAGGCGACTAACTCGACTGATCGGACACTAGAACATCTCAAAGCTTTACAAATTTTTTCCATATTATCCAAGAAAACTTGGAGTTTCTCCGACGCATCAGACCCTGAAAATGATCGAGGCTTGAGCTTCAGGAAATCAGAAAAAGAAATCTCTAAGTGACCTTTCTCAACCTCGTGATCTTGGCAATCGGCCTGTCCTTGAGAGCTAGGGGATTCTTGTACTGTAGGTCTCCCCCTACCGCCTTCTGTATATCGTCCATACGGGCTGCCATCATCTCTACAACCCGATTAACTCCCTGAAAGCCTACTGCCAAGTCCTCAATGGTAATGCCCCCAGTGGGCTGTTTATCCACATCGCTCGAGGACTATCCCTCATCACGTCCATTCACGGGAGTATCTGCCCTCACTGACCTAGTGGCCCTGCCACGTCTACCCCAACCCCATAGGGTGGATGCTTGTGCCCTATCTGCCATCTCAGTAGGAGCATCTTGCTCCCCCATCCGTCTTGAGGCGGCTCGTGTCTTAGGCGGCATTCTTACCTAGACAAGAGCAAACACCTGTTATTAAACACATATATAATCATACTTAAGGCAAAAGGTGGTTTCTAAGATAGGAAATTTATGCGGTCCCTTGGTTGTAAAATGTGTTGCGGTTCACACTTCACAACTGGAGTTCCCACATAAAGACTCGACTCTCTGCTAGACCAACAAAAGAAAGTCCTAGGACCTAGACAAACCTAGAGCTCTAATACCAACATTGTCAAGACCTAAATTTCGGGCCATGACCAGCGAAAAGGCCCAATAGACATAGTCCATTAAGCCCAAGCAAGCCTATTAATCTGACATGTTCATCATTCCATCATAAACTACTCAGTCATATTTCATAACTTAGAATCAAAATAATGTTAAACATTGCCACCTCATACTAGCATACTGAACAAGTGTATATGCATTATCTACAACATGTATCTTAATAATTTACATTAAGTTTGCCTATACACAATAAAAGAATACTCGACTTCTAGCGGAGGGACTCGGACGAATGTACAGCTACTGAATGTCGAGACACCTACCAAAATATGGATACAAGTTTACAAGGACACCTCATCCTAGTTACCAGCTACCTCGTGATCTGAAAATATAAAGTTGAAAACGGTGAGTATAAACCCAGTGAGTGAACAAGGAAGGGAACAAGCAACAATAAGGGAAAATTTAAAATCATGATGCACTTGTTTCAAAACAATGCAATTTAGTTCCATTCATATTAAAAACCCCTCATCAAGCCCTTAAATGATTAATCATTTAAAAATCATAAACCCATACATAACGAACCATTTGAAGAATGAGAGCTTCAATAATATGCAAGCAAGTCAAATATGACAACGAATCTTTGCTACAGAGAGCGAGAATGCCTTTCCGCTGCAACGACGTTGGGATTAAGTTATTAGCCGAACAAGGGTTTCTCAACTGGCCGAGGGTTTCTCACTAAACCTCCTCATTTTAAACTTAACTCATTTAGTCCTTAATGTTGGAAGTCCATGCTCAGATATGGTAGCAAAAAAGTTAAAAATAGGGCAGCAATTGGAAAAGATAGGAGACTAAACAGAAAGTTTTTCGCTGCAGCGAAATTGTAACCCAGAAACAGAAAGTTTCTCGCTGCAGCGAGAATAAATTTCGCTGTAGCGTAATTGCAACCCAGAAACAGAAAGTTTCTCGCTGCAGCAAGAATGAATTTCGCTACAGCAAGAAGCTATAGTGTCATTCTCGCTGTAGCGAAAATGCATTCTTGCTGTAGTGAGTTTCTGGCCAGTCTACCCTTCCAAACCCAAGAGTTTCTCGCTGTAGCAAAAATGATTCTCGCTGCAGCGAGAAACAGGGCACCGATGAAAAATTTACCCTTCTTCCTAAAGAAAAACCACCCTGCTGAAATGTCCAAACCAACATAAAACGTAAAATAATTTTCCACAATTTAACATGTCAAGTTTCACATGCATTACAACTATATACCATTACTCATTAATTTCCTATATCACACATATTTACATATGTATATATATGTATACGTATACCCATCATCATCATGCACACCATCCCATCATCATCATCACCAGCTCATGCGCACTCCCTACTCGCACATGGCCGGGTCATCACCGGGTTATGCGCACTCCTTACTCGCACATAATCGGGTCATCCTCGACTTATGCGCACTCCCTACTCGCACATAGCCGAGTCAATGTCATTACACAACAATATATTCACATATATATATCAACACCATGTGGTAGTGCATGAATCAATAATAGTCACATGTCACAACATAAACCATTTCTCAAGAGCTTGTTCCCAAGGCGCTCATTTTTAAGAAAAGTTGTATAAAACCATTCAAACACTTTGTACAAAATAGTCACATTCCCAAAATAATTTTGATAGACAGTCCACTCATCGATTTACTGTTGAGCCTTTAGTTGACTTTAATTCTCCTAATGATCCAATTGGAAGGATGGGACTTCGTTAGAACCTAGGATCACATTAGCATAAGCAATAGGTCAATTCACACACTATGAACCCTAAAAGCTATCTCTTAGCTAGCTTTCAATTGCCACATTAAATGGTTATCTATGTTCACTATCTTAATCACTAAAAAAGTAATGAACATACTCAACAATAAAACAGCTCTTAATCTAAATTACTAGCCATTATTCACAACTAAAAATCAAGCTTAGTTCATCACTCACCCTAGGGCTCCTTTATAGTCGAATTCTCTTCCAATAACTTTCAAATCAATGGGGTAATTCTCTCTTTCTCTCTCCAAAATGACCAACTAGTGAGAGAAAGTATGGAAATAAGATTTACCAAGGGTTTTGAAGTGAAAGAGTGAAAAAATACAAGAGTTCTAGTCAAAAGGGCTCAAAGGTATGAAAACTAGAGCTAGAGAAAGAAAATCATGCAAGCTCCATATCAAGCTTCCATGGAGGTTCAAAGCAACGTGAAAGAGCAGAAGAAGAAGAAGAAGACAAGCTGCTAGAAAATGGGAGAAGAAGTTGCTGGAAGAAAGATATTTATAGCCAATCTTATCCATTCCTTTGAAATTACCAAATTGCCCCTCCACCAATTAACTTACTCTCCTCCAACCCTTTATGAAATCTTTTTACTCTTTTGACATTGGGACAAGGTCCATAGTGGTCTAGACATTCTCGGGTCATGAAAACTTAAAATTTTAACCAGAGGTGAAAAATAACCATTTTGCCCCTATCGTGAAAATCATCAAAAGTTTGATTTTCTTTCCATTTTACCCCTAATTTCACCATCCATTTATGCCTTAGGCCTACTTAGGCCATCATATTGTTTAAAAATCTTACTTTCATGGGTTTGGTAAGGAAATGACGAAATTACCCTTGATCAATATATCGCATATATTTCCCTTTATGAGTCTATAAAGGTCAAGGTGTCACAGACACATGGCAAGCTTAGAATATTTTATTATTTCCTTTAAAAATCAGCCTATAAATCTCTCACTTCTCTCCAAAAATTCGACAAAGCAAGGAAAAGAGGAAAACAAAGAAAGAACAAACCCTAAGTAAAGAATTTCAAGAGAAAAAGTATGAAAATTCAAGGAAACAAGTGACAAGAGGTAAAATTTCTTGATTTTGACTTGTGATCTACCTTTCCCATGCATTTCTCCTTATTTTCCATGGTTAAATTTTATGTTTTCATGGTGAATTCATGGCTGGCCAAATGGGTATGGAGAGAGAATGATGTTGGATTGATTTGATTTTAAGTTATGTTAGTGTTTTTAGTTAGTTTACCATGTCTAGAAACAAAACAACATGAAAAGAATTCATTTTCCCCATCACCCATCAATGGTCGAACCTACCTTGTATTGAGTGAGGATGAATTTGATTTTATTTTAAGAGAATTGATTAGAAAATGATGAATTATGGTGTGAAAAATTAGTAAGAAAAATCACAGTGTTAATGCACCATTATTGACCGAAAATTCCAAGAAGAAAAGTGAAGATAGTTTTGCCAAATTTTAGGTTATTTGACTTGTGTTTGGTGAATTAAGATATTGGAAAAGAAATGGAACAATTTGGAGATAAGTTGGACGCGTTGGCCAATTAATCGGGTGATAAGACGAATTAGGCCGCTACCGAATTTAGATGGTTACCAATGCATTTTGCATTCCATATCATGCATTAGTAGTCTAAATTAGTTTAATTTCGATTTAGTACCAATGTAGTAAGTTTCTCGATTTTGGTACTGTGTCAAGGTGGTGACTCCTCCGATAAAGGCAAGGGAATTGCACCCGAAGACCAGTAGTCTGAGTACTTCGAAAATCTGCACTTTAGACATTGTGAGTAAACTTAATGTCATTTTAATTATCTAGGGTGGTTTTTAAATGATTTCATGAATTTTATGAAAAAAGGGATTTAAAAAGGTAAATTTTCATGTTTTATAAATAAATATGTTTCAATGAAATTAATTTATAAATTGTTTGAAATTAATAATGATGTTGAAAAATAGAGTACATGAAGACTGTTAATTGTTGCAATTCGATTGCTTAAATTGATTGGCTTATGATAAATAGGGCATGATTGGCTGGTTGGCAATTATATTGAAATAGGGATTATTTGTTTGCCTTGAAAGGCTGTGAATAAAATAATTGTCATGTCATGCTATTGCAAATTTTATTGAATTGGTAGATTATATATTAATTAATCATTGCAGTAAGGGGTTTCTATGGATCAGCCTTTTAGAGGGGCACGGTAAACTCCATTATATTATTACCTCGAACGGAGAGGCGCGTAGGGTGTCTCCTAGGGTAAAGCTTAAAGTTCACTTCACGCCAAACCACCACGTGAGGGGGAACTCAGCCAATGCCAAGGAACGGTTATGTTTTCAAAATAAAAACATGATTTATGCGAAATGTGAATTTTTAATAGCCTTGACAGTCTCGGTAGGATGCCTCGACCAAGGTGTCCCCGAGGATGGATTTATGGTACAAGCCTAGTTTTTATGAGATTCATAAGTCTCGTTACATATTTTGAATGAAATGTGTTCTAATGCTATGACCCAGTTTACGATGATTTATTTTATCGTCTCCATGTACTCAACTTAGATGTTTATGATGATGTCTATTTCGTCACTGGGATTTTATAATCTTACCACCCTCATTTCCACCCATTTCAGGTTCAAAATAGATTGTAGATAACTGATATTGTCGATGACTACAGTTGGACTTGCCACATCCAAAAACTGTAGGTTTATTTCTTTTAATACTTTTAGTTATTCGTGGGCCCACGTGTCACTGTAAATTAAATTTTATATTTTAGTTACCTGTATTACAGTATGTATGAATTTATTTAACTTTTACGCTACAAAATTTATTTATGTATAACTCTAAAAATATTGTTTTATAAGAAAATAGAATATTTTGCTTAATATTTCTTTATTTATCTTATTATATCCAAATAATCATAATTTCGTTTTAAATGAAGATTTTAGACTTTTAAACTCATTTTGATTATGAATTATGTGTTTTGCACTTGTATATTACATTTTAGCCAGTTTCAAAATTTTTAAAAAAAATGACCAAAATACCCCTATGAGACAAAAATTATTATTTTATTTGTTTTAAATTGGAAACAGCTTAAAATCTTTTAGAACACGATAGTTGGCAACGGTTACTCACAGGAAAAATGAGGAGCGAATATTAAAGCCTTGTGGGGTTCTGGTTGACATTATGGGTAATGAGTGTCGATCGGGACAACGCGATGGTTGTCAGAGGCTCGAGAGGAGTACCGGGTCGTGACAATTCAATTGGTATCAAAGCTTTTGATTTTAAAGATCAGAGTTTTTGGTTTTAAAGTTGTTTTAAAATTTACAGTATCAGTGTGGCCCCAGATTAAGTTAGGTTAGGTTGAATAGAATGCATGCATATGCATATAAAATTTGGAGTTGTTTAAACTCGTTATGTTTCTTCTTATAGATCTTATGGGAGCATAAGTCATAGACAGGGAGCTATATGAACTCCTGTTCCCAGTAACCCACTTCCTTGTTAATGTCATGCAAAAGTCATAAGTAGGGTCGTTGTGCGGGTTTAAGATGCCACCCGTGACAAAAGCTAGTGTTAGAGAGATCTTAAAACGAATGCTCCTAATGAAAGATTAATGAAATGATATATCCCTTCGATTAAGGATAGAAAAATTTGGAGTTGGACTAATAGGCCATGATAATTTATTCATTTAGTGGAGTTATAATTGAACTCATGGTTGTCAATTGGAAAAAGATTTGGGGATTATGAATTGTATTGGGGTTAATATAAAGGAGCACGTGTGATAATGGTAATAAGGGGCGCACTTTGATTAGAATAAATAGTGATGGTTGTAATTCACTTTGAGTGTATAAATTAAGCATTAAGGTAAGAGTAAACCCATACTTATGTGCATGAAGATAAGGACAATATGTTAATTGAGTTTGTTATGCCCATATAAAAGTGGTGTTGGGATTTTGAAATATTTTATAAGTGAATATGTGTTGAATAGGTACAACAGCTTAGAGGGAACTGGTGTTGATTTCAATTAAGTGATTATGAGATTTCAAGAATTGATTGGACCTATTATAGTTCATGGATATAAGCACATGAATTAACTTGAGAGTGAGTATCAATGATCACTATAATTGATGTGTGGTCATGAAGTCAGAAGTTAGTAAACAAATCTACTCTAAGGATGAACTTGAACTTTGCTATGCATAGAAAAAGGGGGAGCCAAGGGATTAAAGGACTAGATGTGGAATTGGCAGCTTGAGGTTAAGTGACTTGGAAATGTCGAATCTAGTCTAAGTGCCATATAAAGTTCTATAATTGAGACTGATATACGAATTACTTGAAAGATCAATTTAAAAGTTTATTCGGTTCAAAGTGTGGCCTATGGTATGAATGAACAGTCTTGAAGGTGATCTCCCTAGAGGAAGGAATTTAGAAAATGTTGATGTTTGGATATACTCTAAGAGAGAGAGAACTTCTGCATACTAAGTTTAGAACAACTTTGATCTTATGATTGCAAAGGCAAGGTCTAATAACTAAGTAAATTATTCACTTAATAAATGTGATTGGTTATTGATGAGCAAAGTCAAGATCTTAACATTTAGTGGTATACAACTTGATAATTATGTATTTAAGAGATATTCGGAGATAATTCCTTCATCAAATTTGCACTAAATGCTATGGTAAAGGCATATCAATGTTAATATGGAAATATATCCAAGAATGATCTTAACATACCACCAAGGGTAGATTAAATATGTTGAGATTAATGTTCTAATAGTGTGCATATGATAGAAAGCTAGTTTGTAAGTTGTAGTTTTCATGATCATGAAATATATAAAGATTATCAATATATGGACATACACTTGGAGTTGTAATTTACAAGTTAGAAGTATTTAAGATATGATTAAATGGAATTAGCATTAGTTAAGGTACGTAAATCTTTTAATTAATTTCTGTGGAGTATGCGTGATAGTAGAATGGAGGAACATAGTGCCATGATACTATATTGTGAAGTTACTATATAATATGGAAAGAGTATTCTAAAGTGGGATTTATTGACTGATGATAAGTGATGTGCAATCTGAGATACGTGTAGCTATGAATAAATTTGGAAATTTCTACTTAAGAAAACTCGTACTAAATGTTATGGTAAAGTTACAGGAATGCTAGTGGCAAAATAAATACGTTAAATCAATATTCTGATCGCACACTTGTGATAGAAAGTTAGTCTTGTTAATTGTGGTATAGACTCAGAGGAAAGCCACACAATTGTGAATAATTGAGGTAGTAGCTTTAAAGGTGGAAGAGTTGTTGGGATAAAGTAAATTCAAACAGTTGCAACGCCACAGTACTAACTATCAAATGCTGTCACGTTAAGAACCCTTAATGGCTAGAAAGCAAGAGCAAACTGTGAGCGGCATAAAGATGAAACTCACAAGTTGAAATATGGTTATTGGTTTTGATGCTAAGCTTTGTTGTTTGGAGTCTTAAGTGCATTGGAGAGGTATTAAGATAAAAATGATGAGTGAAATTGCGGAATTTCTTTATTGCCTTATATATTGGCATGTAAGAAAAAGAAAAGTTAGAGAGTTTTTGAGATGGCTACATAAAAATAAATTAACATGTGGACTATTAAGATGAATAATATGATAACTGAAGTCAAATCTTAAGAAATAAGGAAGACAAGAGATTAAGTCTTGTTAAAGACTAATGAGGAAGCGAGTGAAAGGTTAGATGAATGTATGAGATACTGATAAGAGATGTCAATACAAAGTGAGGAAAATGTAAATAAAGATTTCAATAATGATATAGCAAATGAGTTGATATAGAATATTGTTATGAGAATATACTGATCTTGTCTTGACCTTGTTGAAAGGAAAGGATTAGTAACAATACAAGTAAACTAGGTGACATGCTAGAAACCCTTGGAGATAAATTGAAGCATGAGTAGTTGGGCATGCCTTTATGGAAATGATATACTTGGTGTATAAAAGAGCAAATAAGCGATTAAGTGTTTCAAGAATGTTTAAACGTCTTTGAGAAAGAATTATAAGTTATACATGATGAGCATAAAATGCGTGACTTTAAAACTTGTTGAGGAACCTAATGGCTAAGTCACAAGTTAAATGATCATATGTTACGAGACATAAGTCTAAGATAGATATCCCCAAGGAAATACTCAAGAGAAGTTCTGCCCTGGATCTCGTGAAAGCAAGCACTAAGTTATGTGGTTATAAAAAGGAAGCTGTAAGTTGAGAGTGATATTAGTATTGGCATTGAAAAGTACTTGAGGAGAATTTAGTTTCAAGTTTTACAATTTCAAGTATAATTTGTAAATGGGTTAAGGAAGAATGATGTTATATTCATATAAAAGAGTGGAACAAAGGATGATAGAAGTTGACCTTGTAAATGAAGTCAAATGATGAAACTTTCCTAATATATTATGGAAATTGGAATTCGAAAATGCTTGAGGCATACATGATTCAAATGAGTCTGAGATTTAAAAGACAAATCAATATCGGAATGTAAGGAAGATACAAGGTAATGTAGAGGCATGAAATATAATCTAGGAAAAAGGATGATTCTTAGGAATTGTGGTATTGCATAAGATGCAATGATCAAATTAAGATAAATCTTTGAGGCATCAATGGGATTATAAAGCATACACGCATAATCGATCAATAGAGATAACATTATGATGCAATGATATATAGTACAAGGAAACTTAAGCATATAATTGGAAATGATAAGAAGAAAGTATAAATATGTAAATGATGTGGAACTATGCACAAGCATGATGGGAATTTGTATGAATTATGAAGGTTATTTAATTGAATCTTGATTATGGATGGGAATGAACAAAAAGAAATTAATCTAAAGGCATTTGAAAACCGAGACCCGTATACATAATGAGGAATATGGACACTTGAATGTGCGTGTATACGTATATGTGGAGTTAGTGATGTACCCAACTAAAATGAAGAATGGTTTTAGTTGTTCGAGATTTACTTAATAAGTACTTGATCATAAAAGTACGAGAGTTTCTTTTTGAAAATATGGTTACTAATGGTTACCAAATTTAGATTATCTGTGATGTTAAATATATATACGGATAAATAAAAGGTGTTTGATCCTTATGTATTATGAAATGCTTGAATAGAATTTGTAAGGAGGTATGTAAAACAGAATAGAAGATGGTTGACCATTTAGACCCATAATTAATGGTGAAATAAATACTTGAATGTTGGAAGGTTTGACAAAAGGTCAAGGTAGAGAAATTGTGGATAGTTAAGTAAACATGCATGATTGATGATTTAAGGATGATTTGACTTAGATGCAACCCGTACGTATTCTAGATCGAAAGGATCGAGTGTTGAGGAATAAAAACATCTCAATGGTTAAAGGCGTTCCTTTCGGAGGAAGTAAAAGGTCTCGGGTTCGAAGCTTGGCGAGAAGGTCCTGCAGGGCCTGTCGTGTCACCCTTAGGCGTGGCGAATATGAGTAGTCAAGTGATGGGGACCCGGATGTAACAATACCTTGGAGTGGGCCCTCGAGGGGGATGCCACAGAATGCTCAAATGGAAGAGATGATGTAGAAACTCGAGCACTAGATGAGAGACTAATATCCATATTTTTTTCTTAGAATCCGGTAAGTGAAATTTTGAGGTCAAAATTTTATTTTAAGAGGGGTAGTGTTGTAAAGCCTAACCTTATCAAATACTTGTCATGACATACATGTGATGGATAGCATGTTTGCATGCTAGGAGAGTCCCGAAAAAAATTTATAAAAAAGTCAGTATTGTACTTAGAGGTACAACAAAGTTGATTTAAGCCTCGAACAAGATCAAATAGAGATTTTAGAGTGAAATTGAAAATTTTACAATCCAGGAATGATTTAATATGGTGATTCGGAGTTCGAGGATTAATTTGGAGTCAAACCGAAAATTTTACTATCTAGGGGCAAAATGATAATTTTGCCACTCGAGGACAAGATGGGAATTTTTTTGAAAGATTTTGATCATATTTGACTTATTGGAGTATGATTTGAGGTTGAGAAGTGAAAAATTGTAATCTTGGTATTTTTCGGAGCATAAGGGTAAAATGGTAATTTTGCCACTCGTGGCAAAATTGTAATTTTACACCACCAACACTTGTCATGCTCGTAGAATTCATCCATTGACTTTTTATGTTATGGATAAGTGAGAAAATATATGTGGTGGAGATAAAAAGTTTAAATATTTAAAGTTTTAAAAATGGACCAATGAAATGGTGACAATGGCAAGCTTAGAATATTTTATTATTTCCTTTAAAAATCAGCCTATAAATCTCACTTCTCTCCAAAAATTCAGCCAAGCAAGGAAAAGAGGAAAACAAAGAAAGAACAAACCATAGGTGAAGAATTTCAAGAGAAAAAGTGTGAAAATTCAAGGAAACAAGTGACAAAAGGTAAAATTTCTTGATTTTGACTTGTGATCTACCTTTCCCATGCATTTCTCCTTATTTTCCATGGTTAAATTTTATATTTTCATGGTGAATTCATGGCTGGCCAAATGGGTATGGAGAGAGAATGATGTTGGATTTATTTGATTTTAAGTTATGTTAGTGTTTTTAGTTAGTTTACCATGTCTAGAAACAAAACAACATGAAAAGAATTCATTTTCCCCATCACCCATCAATGGCCGAACCTACCTTGTATTGAGTGAGGATTCAATTTTTTTTATTTTAAGAGAATTGGTTAGAAAATGATGAATTATGGTGTGGAAAAATAGTAGAAAAAATCACGGTGTTAATTCACCATTATTGACCAAAAATTCCAAGAAGAAAAGTGAAGATAGTTTTGCCAAATTTTAGGTTATTTGACTTGTGTTTGGTGAATTAAGATATTGGAAAAGAAATGGAGCAATTTGGAGCTAAATTGGACGCGTTGGCCAATTAATCGGGTGATAAGACGAATTAGGTCGATACCGAATTTAGATGGTTACCAGTGCATTTTGCATTCCGTATCATGCATTAGTAGTCTAAATTAGTTTAATTTTGATTTAGTACCAATGTAGTAAGTTTATCGATTTTGGTACTGTGTCAAGGTGGTGAGTCCTCCGATAAAGGTAAGGGAATTGCACCCGAGGACCAGTAGTCTGAGTACTTCGAAAATCTGCACTCTAGACATTGTGAGTAAACTTACTGTCATTTTAATTATCTAGGGTGGTTTTTAAATAATTTCATGAATTCTATGGAAAAAGGGATTTAAAAAGGTAAATTTTCATGTTTTATAAATAAATATGTTTCAATGAAATTAATTTATAAATTGTTTGAAATTAATAATGATGTTGAAAAATAGAGTACATGAAGACTGTTAATTGTTGCAATTCGATTGCTTAAATTGATTGGCTTATGATAAATAGGGCATGATTGGCTGGTTGGCAATTATATTGAAATAGGGATTATTTGTTTGCCTTGAAAGGCTGTGAATAAAATAATTGTCATGTCATGCTATTGCAAATTTTATTGAATTGGTAGATTATATATTAATTAATCATTGCAGTAAGGGGTTTCTATGGATCAGCCTTTTAGAGGGGCACGGTAAACCCCATTATATTCTTACCTCGAACGGAGAGGCGCGTAGGGTGTCTCCTAGGGTAAAGCTTAAAGTTCACTTCACGCCAAACCACCACGTGAGGGGGAACTCAGCCAATGCCAAGGAACGGTTATGTTTTCAAAATAAAAACATGATTTATGCGAAATGTGAATTTTTAATAGCCTTGACAGTCTCGGTAGGATGCCTCGACCAAGGTGTCCCCGAGGATGGATTTATGGTACAAGCCTAGTTTTTATGAGATTCATAAGTCTCGTTACATATTTTGAATGAAATGTGTTCTAATGCTATGACCCAGTTTACGATGATTTATTTTATCGTCTCCATGTACTCAACTTAGATGTTTATGATGATGTCTATTTCGTCACTGGGATTTTATAATCTTACCACCCTCATTTCCACCCATTTCAGGTTCAAAATAGATTGTAGATAACTGATATTGTCGATGACTACAGTTGGACTTGCCACATCCAAAAACTGTAGGTTTATTTCTTTTAATACTTTTAGTTATTCGTGGGCCCACGTGTCACTGTAAATTAAATTTTATATTTTAGTTACCTGTATTACAATATGTATGAATTTATTTAACTTTTACGCTACAAAATTTATTTATGTATAACTCTAAAAATATTGTTTTATAAGAAAATAGAATATTTTGCTTAATATTTCTTTATTTATCTTATTATATCCAAATAATCATAATTTCGTTTTAAATGAAGATTTTAGACTTTTCAACTCATTTTGATTATGAATTATGTGTTTTGCACTTGTATATTACATTTTAGCCAGTTTCGAAATTTTTGAAAAAAATGACCAAAATACCCTTGTGAGACGAAAATTATTATTTTATTTGTTTTAAGTTGGAAACAGCTTAAAATCTTTTAGAACACGATAGCTGGCAACGGTTACTCACAGGGGAAATGATAAGCGGATATTAAAACCTTGCGAGATTTTGGTTGACATTCTGAGTAATGAGTGTCGATCGAGACAACGCGATGGTTGTCACAGGCTCGAGATGAGTACCGGGTCGTGACAACATCCCTATTCCATAATCTTCCTGATCCTTGCACATTTCTTGTAGTTTTTTACCACATGATCTCTTATTTATTTTGTTATTTATTTATTTCTTTTTTTGGTATATAAAAGTTTATTAAACTTAAAATTACATGCAAAAACAAAATCTACTACCCTTATTTCCAAGATTAATTACAACTTTTAAATTAATGTAATTTTTGTAGACAAGCACTACGGCAAACTAGCAAAGATAATTTAATTAGCAATGGAAGTAGATTTATTTCTAAGTTGTGTTGATTTTCTAGAGCTGTAATTGGAATTTGATGGGGGAAATTCTAAAGGTGTCGATCTTGATCAATGGCAAAGCTCAAGTCCTCTCTGCTACTTCGAGTCTTATGAATAAGTGACGACTATAGAAGCAATAACATTGGAGAGCGCACGCATAGTGGCCTAGGCACGGACTGATTTCCTGCTTGGAGACTGTTGAGCTCGGAATGGCCTTGGTTTCCATCTTGCTTGCTCTATATTCTCAGCCGTTCAATATTGTTACAAAATCTGTAAGCATGGCAACAAATCTGGCAACCTGATGAACTGGAAAGTATATGGATTTCTTTTTTCCTGGACACCATCATACAACTTACTACTTGAAGCATCCCAGAAACTTGAAAGTTCCACTGCTCTGCCTCTTTGTACGAAATTATCTTCTCTTTTCCATTGAGAACATTAAACAAGCAACCTACCATCTACCTTGCAGGTAGCCCTATTGAACTCAGAGCGGGGGATCATCGGATACAGACCAAACTGCAAATTGCACTAATTAACCCAAGCATCAACCTATGTATATATATGTAGATATATATACTGCAGGCTTCCCAATATTGGAGGGGTTTCGAGAAGGCCATGCAATCGCTGATAGTGCATATTCTACTTTGACACTTTTTAAGTGATAATGCTCGTTTTACATTATTATTCAGTGGGATTACATATACATTTAATGCACAATGTAGTAAGATTCATAACAATCGCCTGGCCTAGTAATAAGGTTGCTATCAAAAGAATTACAATTGTGGGGCAAAGAATGAGGCAAATAAAGAAAAAGTTACGCCACTTTAACTCCACTTGGGCGTTTTCCTTCCATGGCATCCTTTTTATTGCGGCAATCAGCACAAAGGAAGGGCCCTTGCCAGGGCTTTGAGCTGGTGGAGAATATGGAACCAGCATGAACTGAGATGCCCTCACTTGGAGCAAGGTCAACTTGGCATACAGCACATGTGAAAAGACCAGATGTCGTTTGCCCTGCAGAGTCATCGTTTCCTAGTCTGCATGACAAGAAGAAACTAATAAGATGAGAACAGATAATACTGTAAGAAACTACCACTCAATAAACTAAGCAACAAATGATAGATGTGGCACAAATTGAAGAACAATTATGATTCATATTAAAGCTTTGTGATAGGTAACAACTCAGGTTTAGCCTGGCATTGTTGTCCTCTTTAAGAGGATTGAGATCTAAGGTTCGAATCTCCACACTCCCCTGCTCCTCACAATGAACCTAAAAAAGCTTGGTGATAGGTAGCAAGAAAGAAAATGAATTGAAAAAATAGAACATTGATGTCAGT
Organism: Theobroma cacao; assembly: GCF_000208745.1. Taxonomy (NCBI): domain Eukaryota; kingdom Viridiplantae; phylum Streptophyta; class Magnoliopsida; order Malvales; family Malvaceae; genus Theobroma; species Theobroma cacao. Next base: position 24,966,471 of record NC_030851.1, on the reverse strand, counting down.
GAAAGTTTTACTAGAAAGTTTAAGGCTAGACATGAATATCGAAATTCAAGATGAACAAACTTTTTCAGAGCCAATTCACCCCTTCAACCCCCCTCTCTTCTTGCCCCTTTTTCTGTCTGGCTGTATGGAGTCAACCAAAGATGTACCTCAAGCCCATTTCAAACCAAGGCCTTGGGCATATCTAAGAAATTTTAACCTATTCAAACTGAAAATCTTATGGCTAAAATGTTGCATGATCAAAAAGGTTAATCAATATTTTAGCTCAAAAGGAAGCAATAGATGCTTCAATTCAGTATCAAGAACAACAGAATAATGTAAATGGTTGTATTTAAGTGGCAATGGCGACTATATATAAATATATGTTTTATTGTAGGATATCATACAACTTTAGCTCTGACAGTAGAATATCAAAAACGAAAGCAGAAAGAGCATGGGGAGGGTAAGATAACTACAAGTAGAACTTCAACTAGCGAAAGAAGTCTAGTCCTAACCTTTCAGCAAGCATTGCTGAGCCTTCTTCAAACAGTTCTTCCACTATACCAACAGCTGAAAGCTTCTTTGATAGTTTATTCGCAGAATCACGAGACCTCTTCCTGAATAATAATGCTCTCAGTTTATTCTGCTTTTTGGGAGGGGGCAAAGGCTGTATGGAATTGTCAGGAGGAATTATGTCAACGACAATGCAAGTTGTGTCATCCTTTAAACCTCGTGTCCTTAATGCTTCCTGCACAAGGATCAAAACATGCCCTTAAGAAAAGAGGAAAAAGACAGGCTTATAACAAGGGTTAAAAAAGGAGATATTGCATGGCAATGAATTTAATCACCTTAACAACTTGTCTAGCAGCAAGTTCAGCTGGCAATCCTCGGCAAGATTTTGCAGCCATTTCTGATGATAGGGCATCCCAAATGCCATCGGAAGCAATTATAAGCCTCCCACCAGCATTTGACAGCTTTTACACACAATACGAAGTGTTAGCATTTTTAAACTTCAACATGTATATATAGGCTTCAATGTCATAAGAGAAAGTAGATAATTCAACAAGTAAAGAGCACAAGTTCCACAATTATTACCTTCACTTGCTTTACATATGGTATGGGAACTATAAACTCTCCAACATCCATGTCTCCTATTGACCTAGACAGGCATAAACCTCCTGGCCAACAACGGAGAGGACCAATCTGTAGCAATCAAGAAAAAGAAGTTACACAAAATCTAAGTGCCAAAAAAATTCACTATCATGCCCACTAAGTGACTCCAATACGTGTTACTAGGGGAGAAAAACAAAGTTAAAGCTCTGAAAGCACCTACCTCAGCACCACCAACAATGCTGAGCCTCCCAACTTCACCCCCGCTAGCGGTCACACGTTCCCTCCTGCAATCACAATAATACACCACCAATTAAGAATTCAGTTCAGGAAAATGGAAGAAAGGAGCTTTTCAAGATAGAGACATACTCTTCCACATTCTCTTCAAGTCTGTGATCAACAGTTAAGGTGGAGATTGCACCACCCTGAGTATCTAAAATACAACGAGAATCCCCAACAGAAGCAACAGTCACTGTCCATGCATCAACTATTACAAATGTGGCAGTAGTACCCGATGTTTCCCCTGGAGAGAATTCAACAATGACAGAGAGCATTACTGTTAGCTAAATGTACAATAGATATAGTAGGATATGTCCAATTCCCCAAAAAAAACAAAGCAAAGGCTGAAGAAGGCTAAATTCCAAACCTCTACTCTGAAACTCCTTGTCTGTCTTTACAAATCCAGCAACTAATGCCCGAGGTAAAGCCTGAAGCCACTCTTCCCGCCCAAGGCCACGGGGAACAGCACTCAATACATGACTCAAAAGGTGCTCCCTTGTAAAAATTGCTGCAGCATTACCATTGTGCCCATCAAAGATCTGAAAGCAGAAGAAAATAGTCATTATCACAAAGAATAGTGAAGATATTAATGAAGAAACCGTCCAACCACTAAACATAACGCTTTAATTTTGCAGAGATTTACTACTATTCATTAGAGAATCTATAATGCTCCTCTTGTTTGTAAGCTCTAAACATATCATACTTGAATTTGACCATTAAAAAAAATGCTCAAGCATGAATACTTCTACCAATGGCTAAGCTAATCAATCTTGCAAATTGTAATGACTAATTGAAATTCATACTATAAAACTTTTGACAGATTCAAAGCGTCCTTAAGAACAATATAAAACATTGGGCACTAAAATTAACAACCAAAGCACCAAGGAAGAAATGCCAGTCCTTTTGGCAAGGCATTCATGAGATGGAGAAATACAGAATAGAAACTGTACGAGAAATAGCAAAGATTACCGCAAAAACAGAGAAGGTTGATGAAGGATTCCCAGGTACTCGCTGACAATCGGTTTTAATCAAGAAATAATCTTCTCCTTTCCTAGACTGAGCCGCATGCCCATATCTCACAGTCGGCTTCTCCATCTTCTCGTTCTTCATCTCTCTGCTGATCAAAGCAGCAAGAGGCACAAGATCATGACGATGACGCCTCCCTTCTCCAGAGGCCATATCTACCAAAGCAAGGTCTTCACCTTTGGCCCAAGACCTCTAACTTAACAAATCCTTCGCCTCAAAATCAAACTATTTCCCAACATCCTCAATAACCCATTTCCAAGTTGAGTCTACCTCAATCAAAAGGTGAATTCCTTCAAATGAACAAGATCTCCCACAAATCTGAACAAGCCTTCTTCCAATTTACTAAAACTGAAGTATTTTGCAAAAACAACTCCAAAGTTTCCACCTTAATCTGCAGTCGTCAAATGAACTACCTTCCCAACAGATCACAAACCCACCATCCAAAAAGTATTATGAATTCACTTTACTATTTTTCAGAAGCAACTCTGAAGTTTCCACCTTGATCTGCAGCTGCATTGAAGAACACATGCCATTATTAAGCAACAACAAAAAACAGAAAAATGTTAAGTCAAAGATCCAGAAAAGCGACAACACAACATCCAAATTGCAAATTAAGCTGAAAAACAAAATTAATTTTGTAAATGCAAAACTGAACAATGTTGCTAGAAAAGATATGAAGGGACTAAAAATAGAAACCTTTTCACACATTTCATTACTAAGATATGATGCCAATTCTAGAAAACGAGAGAGCTAAGTTGCCAGCACTAAACAGTTATCTGGAAAGACTCCAGCAGACATGAAAGTGAAGGATAGCGAAGTTACCAGCAAAGAATGTTTGGTTTTGCTTTTCGTACAAAGCCAAATGCAGATCTGGTCTATTTCACAGTAAGCAAACTAAAAACAAAGAAGAGAAAAGAAATGTAACACGGAAAGGCAACGCGTTTTGTGATGACAAGACATGAACTGTAAATCCCATTAATCTAAAAGCCAAACTCCCATCAACCAGTTGCAGTTACCAGAGAGAGAGAGAGAAAGGTATCAGTATTATTAATATACAATAAAACCTGAATAAACTTTAAATCTTTAGAGAAAGGATAGCACCCACCCCAGCCCCAGGTCAGCTTCACAAATATTTTCCTTCCACCAAACACCCAGACAAAGTTTTTGTGTTTTAAAAACAAAAAAAATGACAGCTTTATTTCACAAAGGAAGCACAGAAAGTGGGTTTTGCTGACTATAAAGCAATGAGTCGACAAAGCCCCATTATTTCTGTTTAGAGTCGGTTTCAACTTTCGACAAGCAAATCAGCTGTTTTTCTCTGTCAAAAAAGTCTAGCCTTTTTCCGGTTTCACAGTGACAAGTTTTCAACCATGTAAAAATGCTATATAACCGAAAGAATCTTTGTAAAGGACTGCCTTCTGTTTGTCCTCTGTTAGGACTCCTGCTAGATCTAGAGAGAGAGGACTTCCTAATCCTATTATGGAATCCATTCAATCCGTTAGTTATCTAAAAAGATACTCCAACCAACAAAACATATCGATTTAATTGTTGTAACCAGGAACTGGAGTATATACATCATATTGGATAAAAGAGTAATTTAAGGTGAACCTAGTTGAGTGAAATTGAGGGCACACTCGTGTGAGAGAAAGGCGAGGGTGATGGCACGCGCGGGAGGAAGGAGTACAGCTTTGCATGTGTTTCTGTGATGGCAATGATGTTAACATGTATTGGCTGAGTTTTGGGCATTACATAGGGAAGGGAAACAGTGATTTCTTGTGGTGACTTTATTTTATTGGTGTTAGCATTTCGGGAAGTGGGTCCCTTCCATTAATCAGTCCACCAAGGACTTCAATCATATTCCTCTAACTGGAATTCAAGTTTAAAAGATTTTGATCAAATCTTGGATCAATGAATTAAGTGATTGTGATGCAAAGTCTAAGAATACAATTTTTATTTTATAAAAAAATATTATTATTTTAAATATTTTAAATATTTTTTATTTTTTATTTAGTTCAATTATATTTTTCTATTTTTATTTTAAATTAAATAAATTTTTGTAATTAATTGTTGATTAACTATTATTAGTCAAATGTCACTTATCATTTTATGTTATGTGGCGTTAACGTGACATGTTAATATAACATAATAAATAATGACGTGCTATGATAATATAGTCACATGGCATTTTGCACTTCTTGTATCAACACTATGTTAGTCTTACGTGAGCATAAAATGATAAGTGATATTTTTAATTAATAACAATTAATCAATTATTAATTATAAATAACTATTTGACTTAAAATAAAAGTATAGAAATTTAATTGAATATAATCAAAGAATAAAAATTTACTTGAGTTTTCTTGAATAATTTAGAGATTTTTTCAAATTTTATGCAAAAAAAAAAAAAATCACAACTTCAACTACTATCTTCAAGATTGAAACTGATGTCAATGAATTAATTTATGGTCACTACGATCAACAGCCAATCTTGATTAGTGCATAGTCTACATGATATGTTTTTTTCTCAAACTTTCAAATTATTGTAAATGACTTTTGTTAATTTAGTTTTATGGGTTCTTGAGATCATTTTTTATCTTATATGAACCTTTCTTAAATTCATTTATGATGATTTGGTTTTAAGTTAGCAAAGCAAATTTGGTTAATTTTGTATAGCATGTTTGATATGGGGAATAGCTATGTGTTATTTCTTCTCTTATTGGGTTGGCAAATGACTTAAGGAATAGCTATTCTCTTCTTATAGCTAATCTCCAAAATCCTCCAAAAACAAGGCTTAACTAATCCTACCCTCCCTTCCCTCAATGGTATTTGTTATTCTATGATTGAGAGAATAACCTTTAAAATTGATAAGATTAAAATACCTTTTATTAAAAATTTTAAAAACTATTAATTTTTAATATTTTGATCATAATAATATTTTAATTATAAATAAAATATTAATATTTTCAAAATATTAATGTTTAACTTATTAATTTATTAAAATTTTATTTAAATTATAAATTTAAAAATAAAAATAAAAATAAATAAAAAATATACAAATATACAAATATTTTAATAATAAAATTTTAAATTTTTAAATTTTCAAAATTTTTAATGAAAATAAAAATTAAATGATTAAAAAAGAAAAAATTTACTTATTTTTGTCATTTGGTATAAATTTTACTAAATTACTTAAAGGCTTGACCCGACCAAACTAGGGATAATATTTTATTAATAAATATTTATTTTTATTTAATTTTAATTCTAAAATACATTTTAAAATATAAAAACACTTTTAATATTTTAATAATATATATAATTTAAATGAGCGAGCTTACCTCAGCTCGAGTTAACCTAGAGATGTCAATTGAGCCCAGCCCATAGATAACTCTAATTATAGATAATTAAAAATATTTTATTATAATTTATTACCAATATAGAATTGCAAAACAGAAAGACATTGAGCAAAAACTATATTCTATTATCAAATCTCAAACAAAAAATTTCAAATAAAAATAATTCAATTGCTTTCTTTTCAAATATTTTATTTTTAAATCATTAATATATAGAATTATTCATAAAGATTTTTATTTCAGACCAAATGATGGTACAACAGTATATTGTTTCTTCATAGTATTCATGACACATAAATTTAGGATGCATTGTTGACATTTAGTACGCTGAAACTAATTTTAAGTACTCAACATTTAATACTTATTTATTCAAAAAAATTTAATATTTGAATTTATTATGCAAAAACTTAATTTTACACACACACAAAAATATGTATATATATATACACATAATATATATATATATATATATATATATATACAATAACTTAACATAAGTAAATTTAGAAAATTTTGTATCTTAAGTTTTGGATTGCATAGATTCTTTAAGTATTTTCAATTATTTAATAAAATTTGATTTTTTTTTAATTTTCAATTGGTTACTTTGTTCAATTAATCATATTTAGATTAAAAGTGAAGGTAGAAATGGAAAACATTTTCCAGTAAGAAGCCTCATATATATATATATATATATATATATGTACCCGAGTATTTGGTTTATTGATTAGTGCATGATGTTCTTCTCTAAAAAGTAAAGTTCAAATCTCCCCTCCCCTAATTATAATATATATATATATATATATATATATATATATATATATATTCTTTTACTTACAAATGATGCAAAAGGTGGAACTAGCCAATTTTTGTTGGAAGACCAAAGACAAAGGAATAAATGTTAAAAATTTTAAAAACTAATATGTTGAACTTAACCAATAATTAAAAGATTGATAATATAAAATAATTTTATATAATATGTAAATAAAAAAAAGAAAGACTTACAATAATTTTTTAAGAAAGTTGTTTTCGACCATATTTCTTGAATTCAAATTCATCATTTATTAATTATGTATTGAAAAACATTTATTTCTTTAATATTGAGTATTGGATATTTTGATTCACATTGTTCTTATTCATGAGTTGAAACATTGAGACATGATGGCTTAAGTGTAAGAGAATTATTTGGACGATTTGCATATTTTCTTTTTAAAAATTTATCAATTATTTTCAACTTACTTATATTTTAATTACACTTGAAAGAAAGATTAATACAATCAACCTCCAATATTCTTATTTTCTTTCTATTTAAACTTATAATACTAAATATAAAACTATAATACATAAAATATAAATAGTTAAATACGATATACAAGATTAATAATTTTCTCTATATAATCAAGATTGTTTAAAGATTATATATTCAAACTAATATCCTTTCAATTAAATATAAATATAAAGCATATAGAAAAGATATATTCAAGATAATTTCCTCTTACATAATCAGGATTAATAAAAAAAATACATTAATGAAATTTTAAATAATAGTGCAACATTACAACTTACATTTGAGAACTAAATAGTTTATTAATTTTTAAAAATTAAAATTATAAAAAAAAATCCACATAGTAAGAAAAAGAAGAACATTACAAATAAAAGATAGAGCCCATATATGAAATAACAAAAAAAAAAAGAAAAAAATATAGTTAATGATTTGTAAAAATTTGGAGAAAAAATCAATAGAAACTTAAAACATATAAACAAATAGCATAAATAAATATAAATAAAAATAGTAATATAAATTGAAAAAAAAAACAAAAAATAGTTTTAAGTTGAGTGAGATATGTGGTTATTATTAAATAAAAAATTATTTTGGGAGGCCATGAAAAGATTATATTAAAAATTTTAAAAATTTTATTTGGTATAAAAAATTTTAAAAATTTCCCAAAGCTAAAGGAGGCTTCGCCTGAATGATGTATTCTTTTATTGATTTTCATTTAAAAAAATTACATCTAAATTTAATTATTTTGATGGATTTTTGTTAATAATTTAACTTAGAATGGTTAAGTATTACTCCTTTCATCATTTTTTAATTTTCATGGAGATCTTTAAACAAAAAGTTTACTTGCAATTTATAGTTAAATTTTAAATTGTTTTATAAAACTAATATTTCATGATTGGTAATGACAAAAAATAAAATAATGAAAAATCAATTTAAAATATAAAAAAATAATAATATTAAATGTTCAAAAAGAGGAAATTGGAATATCTAAAAAAAATAAAAACCAAAAAAAAAAAACAAGACACAGACAGAGGAAGTATACTTAGACATTAACATATTGTGTGCAACACGTGGTTAGCTAATAACATTTGGTCTATGCATGGAATATGGTAATATTTGTACCAAATTGGCAGAGTGTCTGAACATAAAATCATATCCACATATTTGGACACAACCCGAATAAATGCAAATCAAATTGTTTTGGCCATTAATTTATGCCAAAAATGACACCACAGCTAACAACTCTCGAGCCAAGTAAAGTAGCATGTGCAGTAAGTAGGGTAGGGTTGTGAGAGCCTGCAAAAGGCTCGACATTTCCCATTTCTCTAAAAGTTCTATTACCTTAGCCTAATTATGCAGATACTAGTTCGTAATAATTGAAGTTCAGTTAATTGTATGTGGAGGAAGAATAAGAATACAATATCAAACGCCTGGTTAAATTATTTATTTATAACCATTTTAATTGTCTTATCCAATTCACTACAGGTGCTGAACGTGCTCGTCTTTTTCCAGAGGACAACTGGTGTGGGCACCTTTGGAGTATGGTGGCCTGCTTCCAAAGCTGCACCGTCTGCCAAGCCAAAAGCAAAAGTTTAGCAGTCACCAGAGAGATGCAATGGAGATAACGTGGGCAGTGGGCACTGAAAGGATGAGTGCACTCACACATAACTAAACAAAGTTGTGTGGAAATAACAGGATTTTGCTTCATTTAGTGGAAGTAATTGACAAGTGACAGACACTATTGAGTATTGAGATTGCCTGTCGATTCGTTTCTATGGTACATGGCTGGCTGCTGTCATCATAAATAACAGTTAAATTGAGATTAAATTGGCAGGTAGCATTTGGTAATTTTGGAGATGTGTGAATTGAAGAATGAAGAATGGGAAGAATTGTAAAGTGGTTGGGGTATTATTCATCCGCTGAAAATTACTTGACACATGACATAAATCCAAATAAAAAACAGCTAGGCTGCTCTACTTTGTGTTGTTCAATCATAAACCAAGGTTGCAAACTCCCATCAGCCTAACATGTGTGCCTTATCTCATACATCATCAGTTCCCTTGATGCAAACCCCCCCATGTCCCCCTTCCCCTCTGCTAGAAAAAAAGGATAAATACCCAATTAATCACTATATTTATGATGAATTTTGTCCCAATTCTTTATTTTAGTTGATTTTTGTTGGACAAATTTAACTTAGTTTTGAAAAGTCTGAAAACTATGACACAGAATTTCATTTATAGACGATTTAGTTTACTGGTATTATATTTTAGATTGATATATATTTAAAAGTTAATGATGCATAATTTATCAATTGAACATTTCAATATAGTTCAGGTATTAGTTATTCTTTTCAAAACAACAAGTTTTTCCATGGCCACTATAAGTTGTAATTCCAATATTTTAGAGTTCCACGTTCTTTTTTTCTCCTAAAAACAAATTAATCACATTACATACACATATGATAACTGATATTTGTACCAAAAAAAACCATGCAAATAAATTCATCTAGTATGATATGGAAGAGTAGTGTATGTACATATGCTATACAGAAGAAAATTTGTTAGAAGAAGAATGAGAAGAATGAGAAGAATAGATGTCAAATTCAACACAAGTTATACAACTATAAGAATCCTCTGGCATCTCACCTCTTGGCATATAGAAAAACAGAAGCATAGATCCCAAGTAGCATTTAATAAAATAGCTCATCAACAACCTCCCACCAAACTGACAATCCTGAGAGAATTTCAAGCACTGAATAGTGATGGAGTAGTTTCATTGGATCAATCGTCATGATTTGTAATCCCTTCGATGCTTATAACACAAGGGACACTTTTTCCTTTTGGTTGAGCACAAGGAAAATCTATTGGCAAGTATTTAATACAGGCTGGATGAATGGGCCATCGCATCCCTGCATGCCTGGCATATGTGTTCCACAATTTCAAAAATCTAGGATAATAAACCAGTAAACACTGTTGACCAGCCTGGAGGCCCTGCCCTGGACCCTCCAATCAAGCAAGCTTAACCCATAAAACATTCCCCAAGAACTTGTCAGGCTGTTGTTGCCTGGTGCTGGGTGCCACAGCTATCATGATATCGAGGGATTCGCAACTCTTGCCCAAACTATTTATGAGAAACAATGCTGTCATTTCATTTTTTCAGCTTGGTGGGGTTGAGGAGTACTATATGGAGGACAACATAACTTATCGTGACTCCTCAGTCTCACCGAAAGAAAAAAAAAAAGGGTATGATTACAAAAAATTTAACTGGAAAAATACACTTTCTTTTTTCTGGCTCCCACTTTACTCAATAAGAACCTGACTTACATATATATCCAGTGATTGATCCAGACTCTTAAGTTAACTTACTATTACATATTCTTTGAGTAAATTGTATCCGTAATCTTTAAAATAATTTGAGTTCACATATAATTTGATTTTAACAATTTAATAAATAAATTGTTGGTTACTATATTTCAATCAATATTCAGTTATAACGAAATGGTCCTTCAATCAAATTTATAATGAAACGAACTTTCAATTCATAGTTTGCTATATCTTGTATTACGTGTCTCTTGATGTGTACGAAAGTGAGTTATGTGAAAATTTTTGTTCACTTTTGAGTCTTTTGTGTTTTTCTTTTCTTTTTTCTTTTTTATTCTATAAAGAGGTAGAAAGTTAGACTATTAAGCCTGACCTTATAAAATACTTGTCATGACATGCATGTGATGTATAGCATGTTTGTATGCTAGGAAAGCCCCAAAAATCGTTAAAAGCCGGTAGTGTACTTAATAGTATAACTAAGTTGAACTAAGTTTCGAATTAGATCAAATAGAGAATTTAAGGTGAAATTGAGAATTTTAAAGTCCTAGAATGACTTAAAATTGTTATTCGGAGTTCGAGGATCGAATTGGAGTCAAATTAGAAATTTTGCTATCTAGGGGTAAAATGGTCATGTTGCCACTTGAGGACAAAATGAGAATTTTTTTGAAAGATTTTGATCATATTTGACTTATTGGAGTATAATTTGAGATTGAGAAGTGAAAAATTATAATCCCGGTATTTTTCGTAGCATAGGGGTAAAATGGTAATTTTACCATCCCAGGGGCAAAATCATAATTTTCCACCACTAGGACACTTGTCCAGTACATGGATTTTATCCAATATTATCATGGATATTTGAAGGAAATTTACATGGAGGAGAGAGAAAGCTTAATAGTTAAGAAATTAAAAATGGGCCAATGACATGATGGCACGTGTCATGTCTTTATTAATTTATTATTTTTTCTTTTTAAAATGCACAAAAACCAGCCCATCTTCCACCCCATGGTCGACCGAACCAGCAAGAAGAGAGAGAAAATAAAAACCAAACCCTAGAAAGAGAAAATCAAAGAAAAAGTGTGAATTTTCAAGGAAATTAAGTGAAAAAGTTAAGATTTTTTCTATTAAACTTGAGTTTTCTTATTCTCAAGCATTTCTCCTTATTTCCATGATTAAATTGCATGTTTTCATGGCTGGTCATATGGGTCTAGAGAGAGAAAATTGTTGGATTGATTTGATTTTGATATATGTTGGTGTTTAGTGTTAGTTTAGCATGTTAGTAAACAAAATATGTAGAAAAACATTCATTTTTCCCATTACCTAGCCTTAGCTGAATTTTCAAGTCAATGGTGAGGAAGAATGTGATGTTATTTTAGGTTATTTGATTATGAAATCATGGTTTTTGATATGGAAATTAATGAATTATGGAAAGAAAATCAAGTAGGAAAAATTGTGACAATGATGCACCATTTTGGCCATATTTTTCCAAGAAGGAATATGAATGTGGCTTTGCTGA
>NC_030851.1:24887928-24945622 GCF_000208745.1 Theobroma cacao | reverse complement strand
CATTTTAAACGAATGTTTTAGACATCCAAAATTATTTTTGATTATGAAATATGTGTTTTCCACTTACATACTATATTTTTAGATGATTTTGAGATTTTTGGGATAAATGACAAAAATACCCCTGTGAGACGAAAATTATTTTTTTATTTGTTTAAGTTGGAAACAGTTTAAAATCTTTTAGAATGTGGTATTTGGAAACAGTTACCCACAGGGGAAATGAGAAGCTGATAGTAAAGCCTTGCGGGGTTTCGGTTGACATTTCGAGTAATGAATGTCGATCGAGACGTCGCGGCGGTTGTCACGAGCTCGATGGGAGTTCCGGGTCATGACACACTGAGTTTATGAAAACTCACCCTTTCTTTTTTTAACTATTTCAGGTTCAGGATAATCTGTAGGTAGTCGATTTCATCAAGGATCTCTTTTGGACTTACTTCCTTGGAAATCGTAGGTCTACATTCTAGCACACTTTTGGTTATCTCAGGGTCCATATGCCACTGTAGGATAATTTTGAATACCTGGTTTACTGTATCACTATGTGTATGAATTTATTTTGTTCTCACACTACAAAAATTATTTATGCATAGTTCTATAAAAATTGTTTTATAAGAAAATGGAATATATTATCGAATATTTTTATTTAGTCTAATTAGCCAACTTTTCACTTCAAATGGATGATTTAGATTACAAAAATTTATTTTTAATCGGAAATGGATATCTTTCTACCATACGTTGTATTTTTATCAAGTTTCGAAATTTTCAGGTAAAAATGATCAAAATACCCCTGTGTGGTCAAAATTTTATTTTGATTGTTTTCGATCTAAAATAGTTTATATTCTCTCAAAACTCGATATTTAGTAACTATTGCTCACAGGGGAAGTGGAAAACTGATGCAAGAGCCTTGCGTGGTTTCGGTTGACATACCGAGTAATGAATATTTACCGAGACTTCACGGCGGTTGTCACGAGCTTGAAGGGAGTGCCGAGTCGTGACACCACTGGCATGTTGCAAATTTATGATTGGAAATTGATGGCTTATATTATATTGTTATTGTGTTGGCATGACTGATTGGGCTGTGTTTTATGAATTGTATGAATTATTTTATTTTACCCTTGCAGGCTGGGTAGTATTATATTAGCCCTATCATGCTGTTAAAATTTATTGTATGGTGGGTTTAGCTTGCTGCAGTAGGCGAGTTCTGTGGACTAGCCTATTAGAGGGGCACAGAATCTAGATATATATATGTACCTCGGTTGGAGAGGTGCGTAGGGTATCTCCTGAGGTATGGTTAGAGTTCACGTCACGTCGAACCACCTCATGACGATGAATTCTGCTAACGCCAAGGAATGGCTGTGTTCTTTTTTTTTAAACTAAAAATATATTTACGTGTATACGAACTTTTTAACAGCCTTGGCGGACTCGGTTTGATGCCTCGACCAAGGTATCCTCGAGAATGATTTTAGCAAGAGCCAAGCTTTTAAAATACTCATAAGCCATGTTGAATATTTAAATGAAATGAACATTTATGTTATGAAATACATATTGAGATGAAATATTTTAATTGTCTCATTTTACTCAGACTTTAGATCTTTTGAATGATGTTTGTTTACTCACTGGGTTTATAAAATCTCACCACTCTCTTTTCCCTCCATTTCAGGTTCAGATCAGACTGTAGATAGCTGATCTCATCGAGGACTACCGTTGGGTTTGCATTCTTCAAACTGTAGGTTATAGTCCTCTTTACTTTTATTTATTCGGGGGCCTACTTATTATTGTAAATTAAATTAAATACTTTGGCTTACTGTATTACAGTATGTATGAATTTACTTAACTTTTATGCTACAAAAATTATTTATATATAACTCTAAAAATATTGTTTTATAATAAAATAGAATATTTTACTTAATATTTCTTTATTTTCTTATTATACCAAAATAATCGAAATTTTGTTTTAATGAAGATTTTAGACTTTAAAACTCACTTTGGATTATGAATTATATGTTTTGTACTTGTATATTACATTTTAGCCGATTTCGAAATTTTTGAGGAAAAATGATTAAAATACCCCTGTGAGACGAAAATTATTATTTTATTTGTTTTGAGTTGGAAACAGTTTAAAATCTTCTAGAACATGATTTTCGACAACGGTTACTCACGGGGGAAATGAGATACTGATATTAAGCCTTGCGGGGTCCCGGTTGGCATTTCAAAAAATGAGTGTCTATCGGGGTACCGCGACGGTTGTCACGGGCTTCGAGGGGAGTACCGGGTCGTGACATAGACTTACGACTAAGGGTTACAAAAGTAGCTCAATAAGTTCAAAGGGTTAAAATGAAATATTCAAATGAAGCCTTTTTTATTGAAACTAAAAAATTATTAAAAAATTCATAGTTCCTCTATCCTAGTTTTTACTACAATAAAAATTCTTGTTAATACTTTTTCCAATGTTCATCTCTTTTTATTTGTTTTTGAACAACTTTATCAATTGTTTTATTTTTCAATAATCTCATTTCTAAATCAATCTAAGAACTCATATTAGTAATATGCTCATTACTCATTTCATGACTCTTAAGCTTAGCACTAAGGTTTCTCCAATCTTTGGTGCCAACATTAGCTAGTTGACTTGTACTAGAAGCCAAATTAAACAATTTGCAACTAAAACAAAATACTCTATCTAAGTCTTTTAAATAAACTAGCCATCTTCTTTCATATATCTCCCCATTTGCCAACTTTTGAATAGAGTATGTAGCCAAAAAATGCCTTGAAAATTCATCTTTAGGAAAATCTAAATCATTAACTTTAATTGAAACTTTTTCTACTAATAAATCTCTTAAATTTGCATCAATATTTGTCCATTGATTTAGATTGTAAATATTTTTACGAATGCAATCATTTAATTAATAAGTTGATCCTCTTCATCATGATTTCTATAATCATTTTGAATCTCTTCATGATTTCTATGGTCATTTTGAATCTCTTCATTAACTTCTTGTTCTACTATTTCATCATCATCTAACTTTCTAAAATTATTAACTTGTTCGTTTAAGGGACATTCATTAGTAATTTCTGATTCATTATTTTTAGTACTTGTAAAAAATTTATCAAGTGCTCCTCTTTGAGGTTGCATTAAACTTTCCATTTTTCTTTTTTTGAAGCTTTGAATAACTAGATTCATATTTTTGATTTGACATATTCAAATATTTATTATGAGGTACAAAAAATATTTAACTATTATAATTATCTTATATTTTTTAAATGGCTAATATAATTAAAATCAACAATCAAAATTTCTAATTCAAATAGATTAACTATCACATAAAATAAAGACAATATAACAATATAATATAAACTCTAAATTAAAGTAAAAAGGTTTATAAAGATTAAAACAATAGTATCTAATTGTTGAATGCTTATTGCAAATCGAAAATGAAGCTCACCGTTTTATGAAGATAATAACATAATAGACTTCTTGTGTATTATTTAGAGAAAAATTAAAGTTAAAGGAAGAAAGAGCAAATGAGAAAAGAAGAATTTAAAAGTAGATATTATACATTGAAAAGAAATAATTCGTTTTATATGTAGGAAAAAATAGCTGTTGGAAGTCATTCAATACATTAATTGGAAATAGGAGAAATAAGTGAGAAAAAAAGCCGTTGGAGATGATAAAATACATATAACCATTATTTTTTACTTTATATATGTTTTAAATTTTTATATATTTTTAATATAATTAATTATATTATAATTATTATAAAATTATAAGGCTTCCTCAAATTTGGGACTTTTCCAAATTGGGGGCCTAAAGACCTTGCTTGGGTGGCTTCACCCAAGGGTCGACCCTGAAGGGTTACAATCAACGAGAAGGATTTGATTATGAGAAAACATTTAGTCCAATGATAAAAAAAACCACTTTCAAGTTAATTTGGCCATTGACAGTTGTGAAAGGTTGGAATCTTTCATATATAGACATCAATAATGCATTGTTGAATAGGAATCTTGAAGAGGCAATAAATATGGATCTTTCACTTGGTTATATTATTGAGGGGTGTGCACATCATCATCAAAGCTGGTCTGCAAACTTTAGAAGTCTCTTTATGACCTTAAACAGGCTTCTAGATAGTGGAACTATAAGTTTACTAATTCTCTACTGTAGCATGATTTGTATCAATCAAAGGTAGATTATTTATTATTCACCAAGAGATCAGAAGGTGGTGAATTCATTGCTGTCTTGGTTTAAGTAGATGATGTAATAGTAGCTAGTTCTTATGTTAAGTGAGCAGATGAAATACAAGGCTATTTGAAGTCCAAATTCAAACTGAAAGACCTTGATGCCCCAAAATACTTCTTAGGGCTTGCAATTGCTAGGTCAACTAAAGGAATCTTTGTTTATCAATGAAAATATGCTCTAGACTTGCTTAAAGAGTATAATTTCTTGGGAGCAAAACCCATATCCACCCCTATGGATTATAACTAGAAGTTGACAAAGAAAGATGGTGGCTATCTTTTGAATGACACTAATTTGTACAAACAATTGGTGGGAAAATTGCTTTAGTTAACATTCACAAGACCTGATATCTCATATGCAGCTCATGTACTTTCTTAATTTATGGATAAAACAAGCAATCTTCCTACAAGCTGCTCATAGAGTACTAAGTTATTTAAAGACAACATCAAGACAAGAAATCCTCATGTCATCACAGTCCAGTCTACAGATAGAAGCTTATAGTGGTAGTGATTGGGCGGAGTGTGTCATGATTCCAAATGTTCCATCACTGGTTTTGAAATTTTCTTGGTGAATCTTTAATCTGTTGAAAATCTAAGAAGCAAAAAGTAAGTTCTAGAAGTTCTACAGAGGTTGAATACAAATCAATGACAGTTACATGTTATGAAATAATGTTGATTTTATTTTTGCTAAAGGATCTTGGTATTGAACACAACATTGTTGTCAAGCTACATGTGACAATCAATCAGTAATTCACATGTGCAAAAATCTTGTGTTTCATGAAAGGAGTAAGCATATTAAAATTGATTGTTATTTTATTAGAAAAAGGTTTTAGCAGGTGTCATAGTTACTAGCTATGTTCATACTTCCTTGCAATTAGCAAATTTATTTACAAAGCCACTTCAACCAAAATAGTTCCAATCACTCATTAGCAAGATGAGCACGCATTCTTGACATTCATGCTCCTCTTGAGGGAAAGTGTCAAAAACTGAAGAACAAAGGTAAAGCATGTGTCGTTCATGTGATGAAGATCTATTGAAGTGGAGATGAAAAGTTGATGTGGATTATCTATATGATAAGGAGTTAATTAGTTAGTTAAGCAAGGTTATTTTTGCCATTCAACATATTTCTAATTGTACTGTTACCTTTCTGTTGAGCTTGTTCTACATTCTTGAACTGTATACAAATAATAGTTCATGTAAAATTGGGTTCAAATGAGAATTAATCAACAAATTCTCAAATTTATTTTGAAAGTATATGAATCAACAAATTATTTTTTAAATTGTAAAGAGTAAAATGGTATAGGCCTCAAACTTTAAGGATCACGGTGTAATTTACTTATATTCTTTTTGTCATTTATTTTAGGTGAAAAACCCTTTGTATATATTATTGTAAATGATAAAGAATATATGTATATATATTAAATATATATATANATATATATATATATATATATATATATATATATATATATTTGTTATATCTTATTTACAAAAATCAAGTTTTTGACAATCAAAAATTGTAGGAGAATTGACTTTCTTTGGCACTTTGAATCATAAATTCAGAGTACCCCTTTCCTTCTTAATTTCTCTTTTAGGAGTGTATGCTTGCCTTAATGCAAAGTTGCCTTGCCTTTTAAGTTTTCAAATTCAAATTAAGTTTTTCTCCAAAGCAATTGCCAATTAAGTTTTCAAATTTAAATAGTGAGAACAAATGACAAGCTTTCTAAAATAAAAGAATATTGGAAGTTTTTATGCAATTCTGAAGAGACAATTTAATTGTTAGAATTTAATTTAAATCTTGTTAGTGGGAGGCAGAGTTGGGTTTTTGTTTTTTATTTTTAGTATAAGAATTAGGTTTATAAGATTATATATGTTTTTTTTTTATGCTGAAAGTTTACGTAGGGTCCAGTTACCCTGTAACAGTTTTATTAATAATTAAAAATAAAAAGATACAATGAGGAAAGAGACCTAAACCATACCTTCAGAATTACATGAGCAAGAAGAGAAAGAATTCCTAGTATAGGAATTACTATCTTTGCAATTATTTCTAGTGTATAAGATAAGTAATTTACTTGTGTACACGAATTTAAAATAAATTAATAAAAAATAAAAGTGAGGAGTACTACTCCTTTACATCTATTTAGATCTAACATAAGGCAAATTAAGCTTATCTAATCTAAGGACGCCACGCATCTCTGCTTAAGGCTGAGCAAATACTTGTAAGTTCTGATGAGAATATCCATGGTTCGACAAAAAATCTGCAGCTTGGTTATCTTCTTGCTGAATATGGGAGATTCTATAAGAAAACTTATGTAACCATTTTCTAATAAAAGCAAGAAGATATTGAATGTCATGTGACCCTGCACTACTTGTCTTGATCATTTACACCACTACCTAAGCATCCATCTCAATCCAGATATTATGTATATCATACTGTTGGCATAAAATAAGGCCTCTATATAGAGCTAGTAATTCTACTTTCAATGAAGTATTAGGACCTAGATTTTTAGAAAAGCCAAAGATAAGTGTACCTGAATGGTTTCTTAGAACCCCCCATCCGACAGCATTCTGAAAGTTGTCCTTAGAGCTTCCATCAACATTTAACTTAAATTCACTAGTCAATGGTTTATGCCAAACAATAATTCTAGGAGGTAATGGTTCATTTGCAAAATTTATTCCCCATAGATGAACGATTTGAACATCCCTTTTCCATTGCCATTTTACCAAAAGTTGGCCTTGAAATAGTTACCGTAAGAGCGTCCTAATGCACCACACAATTCTATTAGAATACATTCCCATGGCTCTATGTTTTGCATAATTTCATTCCTTCCACAAGAACTAACATATGAACAAAGGCAATAGAATGCGAATGTGACCTTGCTTTACATAGTCATCGAAATAGGCCCTTGCTGAGACAATCTGCATAATATTCTAAGGAACAGCAACATAGATTTGAAAGAATTTTGCAAAATAAATCCAAACCTCTTTAGCTACTGGGTTATCCCACAACACATACATGAGCGATTCTTCCGAATTGCAGCATAAACATTTAGAGGCTAACTAAATGCCTTTGGTTTTGATATGCAACTCCATCGGAATCTAATTATGTATCATCTACCATAAAAAGAAAGAAATAGTAAGGGGAATGCTTTTGTGCCATATAAACTTACTCAGTGGGTGGCTCGGTTGCTAGTGTCGAATTATGTCCCAAGCATTTTTTGTAGAAAAAGCCCTATTTAGAGTAGGTACCCAATAAGTAATGTCATCACTAGTATTGTCAATAGGAATTTGTAAAATATCATCTATCAAGCTCTTTGGCAGCACCAATTTTAATTTTTCCTCATCCCATTTATCAGAGGGAAAGGAAGTTACCAGTGGCTGGTTGCCTATCCAACAATCATGCCAAAAGAAAAGATTTCCCCACCAATCCGCTATCTTATGTGTTCTTCCGCACCCTATCTTTGAGTGAGCATTTGTTTCCATACTTAGGAGTCATGCCATTTCGGTTGCACATATATAGGAATTCGACCATAGCAATATTTAATCTTCAAAACCTTTGTCCACAAGTTGTCACAAGTTTTGAACCGCCACCACAATTTATTTGTAAATGCCTTAAATACATCCATTAAACTTCTAATATCAAGCCCACATTCAGAACCAGGAAAAGTAACTTTCAGCCAAAATGCTCAATGAATTCTTCAACATTTTGTCAAACCACCCCATCGGAAACTATTAAATAGTCACTCAATTTTTTAATCACACAAACCAGTGGTGTCACGACCCGAAACTCCCCTCGAGCCTGTGACAATCGCTGTGATGCCCCGATCAACACTCATTACCAAAAATGTCAACCGGAACCCCGCAAGGCTTTAATATCAGCTTATCATTTCCAATTATGCGCTTAAGTTTCCTTGTACTATGTATCATTGCATCATAATGTCATCTCCATTGAATTATAATCTATTATGCATGTATGTTTTATAATCCCATTGATACTTCAAAGATTTATCTTAACTTGATTATTTTATCTTATGCAATACCACAATTCTTTAAAGTCATCCTTTTTCCTCGATTATTCTTCATGCCTCTACATTACCTTGTATCCTTCTTGCATTTCGATATTGATTTGTCACTTAAAACTCAGACTCATTTGAATCGTGTATGCCTCAAGCATATTCGAATTCCAATTTCCATAATATATTAGGAAAGTTTCATTATCTGACTTCATTATCAAGGTCAACTTCAATCATCCTTTGTTCCACTCTTTCATATGAATATAACATCATTCACCCTTAGCCAATTTATAAATTGCACTTGAAATTGCCAAACTTGAAACTAGATTCTCCTCAAGTATCTTTCAATATTAATATGAATATTACTCTCAGCTTACAGCTTCCTTTTTATAACCGCATAACTTAGTGCTTGCTTTCACGAGATCCATGGCAGAACTTCTTTTGAGTATTTTCTTGGGGATATCTATCTTAAACTTATGTCTCACAACATGTGATCACTTAATCCGTAACTTAGCCATTTATGTGGCATCCCCTTCGGGGCCCACTCTAAGGTATTGTTACGTTTGGGTCCCCATTACTTGACTTACTCACATGCGCCACGCCTAAGGGCGGCATGACAAGCCTTGCAGGTCCTTCTCGCCAAGTTTCGAACCCTAAACCTTTTGCTTCCCCCCGAAGGGAACACCTTTAACCATTTCAATTTTAACTCATTCATATCAATACCTTCCAAAACCTTAAAACTCCAATTAACAAAACTTAGAATCAAGTTCATTGACTTTAGGTCAACTCGTAAGTTCAACTTCACATCTGTCTCATTTTATTCATGCGTCCTAGACATGAAGTGTTCTTAGCACTGTGGCACGGTGGCTGTTGGAGTTTAATTAATCAATGTTATTCATCTACATTTAAGGTTACTACACTAGTCATTCTCAACCGTTTGGTTTCCCTCCAAACTTACGTCACAATTTCCATAACCATTTATATCCTCTTGTGCTTATCATGTACAACTTATAATTCTTTCTCAAAGGTGTTTAAACATTCTTGAAACACTCAATCACTTATTTGCTCTTTTATACACCAAGTATATCATTTCCATAAAGGCATGCCCAACTATTCATGCTTCAATTTATCTCCAAGGGTTTATAGTGTACCACGTAGTTTACTTGTGTTGTTACTAATCCTTTCATTTCAACAAAGTCAAGACAAGATTTGTAAATTCTCATAACAATATTCTATATAAACTCATTTGCTATATATCATTATTGAAATGTTTATTTACATTTTTCTCACTTGGTATTGACATTTCTTATCAGTATCTTATACATTCATCTAACTTTTCGCTCGCTTCCTCTTTAGTCTTTAACAAGACTTAATCTCTTGTCTTCTTAATTTCTTAAGATTTAACTTCAGCCATCATATTATTCATCTTAACACTCTACATGTTAATTTATTTTTATGTAGCCATCTAAAAAACTCTCTAACTTTTCTTTCTCTTACATGGCAATATATAAGGCAATAAAGAAATTCTGCAATTTCACTCATCATCTTTATCTTAATACCTCCTCAATGCACTTAAGACTCCAAACAACAAAGCTTAGCATCAAAACCAATGACCATTTTCCAACTCGTGAGTCCAATCTTTATGCCTCTCACAGTTTACTCGTGTTTTCTAACCATAAGGGGTTCTTAAGGTGACAACGTTTGACAGTCAGTACTGTGACGTTGCAACTGTTTGAATTCACTTTATCCCAGCAACTCTTCCACCTTTAAAGCTACTACCTCAATTATTCACAATTGTGTGGCTTTCCTCTGAGTCTATACCACAATTAACAAGATTAACTTTCTATCAAAAGTGCGTGATCAGAACATTGACTCAACGTGTTTATTTTGCCACTAACATTCATATATCTTTACCATAACATTTAGTACAAGTTTACTTAAGCAAAAATCTCCAAATTTATTCATAGCTACATGTATCTCAGATTGCACATAACTTATCATCAGTCAATAAATCCCACTTGAGAATACTCTTTCCATATTGTATAGTAACTTCACCATATAGTATCACGACACTATGTTCCTCCATTTTACTATCATGCATACTCCACAGAAATTAATTAAAAGATTTACGTACCTTAACTAATGCTAATTCCATTTAATCATATCTTAAATACTCTAAACTTGTAAATTACAACTCCAAGTGTATGTCCATATATTGATAATCTTTATATATTGCATGATCATGAAAACTACAACTTACAAACTAGCTTTCTATCATATGCACTTTATTAGTACACTAATTTTCACATATTTAACCTACCCTTGGTGGTATGTCAAAATCATCCTTATCTCGGTGGTAATCCAGAGGAATCTCTCCTCTGCATATCCGTACGAGCTGGTGGAGATGGGGCAACTACCATAGCCCGTCCTAACTATGGGCAAGTACTCCTAATATGACCCGGTTGACCACAATGAAAACATCGTGCAGGCCCCTTACACAGCCCCACATGATAATTCTCACAATTTCTGCATCTATCAGAACCTCCGAAACTCTTCCCAGAAATAGTCATCGCAGATCTGTTAAATCTCGAAGACCTCTGCTGTATTTGTGAAAATGGAGGTTGGAAAGATGTTACTGAAATAATAGTAGTACTTCCTGAAACAGAGGAGTCTTTGCCCCTTTTTGGTGGCTGACTAGAAGATACACTCAAATTTCTCCTTTTTGCTAACTCAGCTCACAGACTCCTATTTTCATTCGCAAGCTTTTCAGCTTTTAAAGCCATTTGTACCACCTTTTTAGCTACGATTGCGTCCGATTCACCCATAAAAGAAGTGCAATAATGTTGCCTAGCCTCTTTAAACTTCTTAGAATTAGAAACATCCAGCACTGGTGGTGGGACAGAAGGTAGGGGTGGTGGTACTGAATGAGCAACTAGAGGAACTGTAGAAAGAGCTTGACCAGCCTAAGCCTGGCCAGCAATAGTAGTAAAGAAGGCTGCCAATGTCTGAACTGCCTCAGGAGGCATGGTAGGAATACTAGTAGGTAGCGGGGGAGGCGGAGGATGTGGAGGAGTCTCGGTCTATTCAGCAGCAGGTGCTACCCGAATAGTAGACGCAGTCGATTCCCCTCTATAGGATCTAGCTGACTATGTTGGGAACGACCTCTTCCCCTCCCAGCTGATCTAGTGAGAGGTGGGTGTTCCCGTCGAGGAGGCATGATAATCTATAAGGGGAAACAAAGCGAGTTTAGGTAACCTCAGGCTCTATATGCTGATGCATGTATTCTATTCAACCTAACCTAGCTTAATTCGAGGCCACACTGACACTGTAAATTTTTAAAATAACTTTAAAACCAAAAACTCTTATCTTTAAAACCAAAAGCTCTGATACCAATCGAATTGTCACGACCCGAAAGTCCCCTCGAGCCCATGACAATCGCCGTGATGCCATGATCGACACTCATTACCCGAAATGTCAACTGGAACCCCGCAAGTCTTTAATATCAGCTTATCATTTCCCCTGTGAGTAACTGTTGCCAATTACCATGTTTTAAAAGATTTTAAACTGTTTCCAATTTAAAACAAATAAAATAATAATTTTCATCTCACATGGGTATTTTGGTCATTTTTTTTTAAAATTTTGAAACTGACTAAAATGTAATATACAAGTACAAAACACATAATTCATAATCAAAATGATTTTAAAAGTCTAAAATCTTCATTTAAAATGAAAATTATGCTTATTTGGATATAATAGAAAAATAAAAGAAATATTAAGTAAAATATTCTATTTTCTTATAAAACAATATTTTTAGAATATTGCGTAAATAATTTTTTTCACAGCGTAAAAGCAAAATAAATTCCTATATACAGTAGTACAGATAACTGGAGTATGAAATTTAATTTACAGTAACAAGTGGGACCCCTGAATATTCAAAAGTAAAGAAGACTGTGAACCTACAATTTGGAAAATGCAATTCCAATGGTAGTCCTCGATGCGATCAGCTATCTACAGTCTATTCTGAGCCTAAAATGGGTGGAAAGAAGGGTGGTGAGATTATAAAATCCCAGTGAGTAAACAATTACCATTTAAAATATCTAAAGTCGAGTAAATGGAGACAGATAAAATAAATCATAATACTTTAATTTATTATCTTTCAACTCATTTCAACCAAATAAAATTCAATTCATTTAAATCGAGTAATCAACATGGCTTATGAATTTCTTAAAACTTGGCTCATGCCAAAAATTATTTTTATACTCAGTTATTAGGGATACCTTAGCCGAGGGCTATCCCAAACCGAGTCCACCAAGGCTATTAAAAAGTTATATACTCATAAATCATGTTTTTATTTAGAAAATATAGTCGTTCCTTGGCATTGGCCGAGTTCCCCCTCACGTGGTGGTTTGGCGTGAAGTGAACTCTAAAAGTTATACCTCAGGAGTTACCCTACTCGCCTCTCCAATCGAGGTAAAATATGTCAGGATTCAATACCCCTCTAATAGGCTAGTCCACAAAACCCAGCCCACTGCAGTAAGCAATACCCACCATACAATAAAATTTTGACAGCATGACAGGGTTAATTTAATACTACCCAGCTTGCAAATGTAAAATAGAACAATTCATACAGTTCACAAAAACCATAACCCAGCCAGTCATGCCAACACATTAACATAAGCCATTTATTGAAATCATAAATTTACAACATAACAGTGGTCTCCAATTACTCTATTTTCAAAATCATTATTCAATTTCAAGACAATTTATAAAATCATTTCGTTTAAACACATTTTGTTTATAAAACATAAAGATTTGTCATTTAAACTCATTTTCCATAAAATCATAAAATTGGATAAAAATCACTTTAGATTATTAAGACGATAATAAGGTTACTCACTATTTAAAGGGTCGAATTTCTATAGTACTCTGATTATCGATCCTCGGGTACAATTTCCTTGTCCATATTAGAGGACTCACCACCTTAACACAATACAAAATCGAGAAACTTACTACATTGGTACTAAATCGAAATTAAACTAATTTAGTCTACTAATGCATGATATGAATGCAAAATGTCCGATTAATCGCTTAAATGTGATATTCAACCTAAGTCACACTATACTCGGTTTAATCGGTTAAAATCTCCAATTTAACTCCAAATCAATTTCTCTCACTTTCTACACTCCAATTATACCTAAATCACCTCAGTGACTGTGAATGAGATTCAATTTATCAGTCCCGGGTCAATAATCACACATGTCTATACGTTGAGCAAAAATTCAGATTTTCACACCAAAATTTCCCATTTAATTTCTAACCTCACCAAACATCAAATATCACCAAAATATCATGAAAATATCATCAATTTCAGCCTCAATATTCTCTCTAGAAAATTCGGCCTCTTATGGGTAATGGGAGAAAATGAATTTTTCTTGTTGGCTTTTCTTGCTACACATCACTAACTAACTAAAAACATTAACATAACTTGAAATCAAATCAATCCAACATCATTCTCTCTCCATACCCATTTGGCCAGCCATGAATTCACCATGAAAACATGAAATTTAACCGTGGAAAATAAGGAGAAATGCATGGGAAAGGTAGATCACAAGTCAAAATCAAGAAATTTTACATTTGATTGCTTGATTACTTGAAATCCACCAATTTTCCCTTGAATTTTCCCACCTAGGGTTCTTGTTCTTCTTTTCTTCCTTTGTTCTTTCTTTTGTTTTCCTTTGGCCGGCCATATGAAGAAAATGGGCTAATTTTGTGCTAAATTTAAAGTTAAATAATAAATGGTTATAAACTTGACACATGTCACCACATTATTGGTCCATTTGTAATTTCTTAACTATTTAGCTTTCTCTCTCCACCACTTAAATTCCTTCAATTATCCATGATAATATTGGATAAAATCCATGTGCTGGACAATTGTCGGTGGTGTTAAATTACAATTTTGCCACAGGGTGGCAAAATTACCATTTTACCCTTATGCTCTGAAAAAATATCAGAATTAAAATTTTTCAGTTCTCAACCTCAAATCATACTCCAATAAGTCAAATGTGATCAAAATCTTTCAAACAAATTTTCATTTTGTCCTCGAGTGGCAAAATTACCATTTTGCCCCTATATAGTGAAATTTTCGATTTGACTCCAAATTGATCCTCGAACTCCAAATCACCATTCTAAGTCATTCTGGGACTTTAAAATTCTCAATTTCATCTTAAATTCTCTATTTGATCTAGTTCGAGGCTTAGTTCAACTTAGTTATACTATTAAGTACACTACCGGCTTTTAACGAATTTCGGGGCTTTCCTAGCATGCAAACATACTATCCATCACATGTATGTCATGACAAGTATTTTATGGAGTTAGGCTTGACATCTTCTCCCCCACTTGGATCAACCATATGATCCTTCTTCATGACTGATTTTGACATCCGGTTAAATATTAATATTTTACTATTATTTTATTCTAAAAATTTTATCTTGTCTCCTTAGTTCCCAAAATACCTTATTATACCTCAATTCACACCGATAAGCTTTATTTGTCTCCATATCAAAGTATGGGGCATTTCAAGTGGCTTAAGCACTTGAAAAAGATAAATTAGTAAAAAAGTGAGGACACTTCATAATAGAGTGATATGGCCCTTTGATGATAAGATCTTATTCTCCTAACCCGATATTTGATCCCTTATTTTATTAACAAGATCATCAAACAACAAAATTTTTTTTGGACCTTTATGAAGAGAAGCTCCCAAATATGTAACAGGAAGACATTTATGCACAAAACTAATGGCTTGAGCAATAATTTTCTTTCTTGTATTGGCAACATGATTGTTAGTTATGAAGTAACTCTTCTGATGATTAATTCTCTACCTAGAAACTTGCTCATATTCCTGCAAAAAATTAATAATCTTTTGTAATGTCAATTTGCAACCATTAGTAAATATCATCACGTTATCAACAAATACTAAATGACTTATGGACATCGACAAACTAGATGTGTAATGAAGAGATGAGTACTGAGCATATAAGGCATTCAACCCTCTAGTTAAATATTTCGTTGCCAAAATAAAAAGAAGTGGAGAAATAGAATCACCCTGTCGTAATCGTCTTTTGATTCAAAATAACCCTTAGACATACCATTTACCAATATGAAAAACCAACAGTTAGAGATGCATCTCTTAATCATATTAATCCATTGGTCATTAAACCTAAACTACCTCAGCATAAGAGAAAGAAATTCCCAATTTAGAAAGTTATAAGCTTTCATCATGTCAAGTTTTATAGCAACGTTACCTCATTGAGTTTTTTGATCAATTTTCCTCATAAACTCCTGTGCTAATAAAATGTTGTCACTGATTAGCCGGCCACCAACAAATCCACTTTGGTTTTTCGAAATAATGGACGGTAGGATTACTGCAAGACGATTAGCTAGGAGCTTAGTAACTATCTTATTAAAGACAATACATAAACTTATAAGACGATAGTCGCTCCATTGGGAGGCATTATGTCATGACCAGGTACTCCTTTCGAGTCCATGACATCCGCCGCGATGTCTCTATAGACATTCATTACTCGGAATATCAACCGAAACCTTGCAAGGCTCTCACATCAGTTTTACATCTCCCTTATGAGCAATAGTTACTAAATATCATGTTTTAAGGGAATATAAACTATTTTTAAATCAAAACAAACAAAAAAATAATTTGTGCCACATAGGGGTATTTTGGTCATTTTTACCCAAAAATTTTGAAACCTGGTAAAAATACAGCATACGATCAAAAAATATACATTTCTTATCTAAAATAATTTTAGTAATCTAAATCATCCATTTAAAATGAAATTATGGCTAATCATATTAAATAAAAATATTAAATAAAATACTCAATTTTCTNATTAAATAAAAATATTAAATAAAATATTCTATTTTCTTATAAAATAATATTTATAGAACTTTGCGTAAATAATTTTTGTAGCGTAAAAACAAAATAAATTCCTACATACAGTGGCACACACAGCCAAGTATACAAAATATTCTACAATGACATGTGGGCCTCGATATAACCGAAAATATGCAAGCCTGTAGACCTTCGATTTCTAAGGATGCAGATCCAAAAGCAATCCTCGACAAAATCGGTTGTCTACAGACTGTCTTGAGCCTGAAATGGGTGAGAAGAAGGGGTGAGTTTTTATAAACCCAATGAGTAAGCAAAATTCATCTATAACATCTAAAGCCGAGTAAATGGAGACAGTTAAATTATCCCATCATAATATAATTCATAACATTCAAAACTCATTTCAATTTATATAAAACAATTACATTTCATCAAAAAGAATCAGTAAGGCTTATGACTCTCTTAAAACTTGGCTCGTGCCAAAACTCGTACTCGGTGACACCTTGGCCTGGGCATCCAACCGAGTTCGCCAAGGCTGTTAAAATGATATATACACATAAAACATGTTTTTACATTTAAAAACGTAGCCATTCCTTGGCGTTGGCTGAGTTTCACCCTCACGTGGTGGTTCGGTGTGAAGTAAACTCTAAATATACCTTAGGAGATATCTTCCGCGCCTCTCATACTAAGGTAAAATATAACGGGGTTTACCGTGCGCCTCTAATAGGTTGGTCCACAAAAACTCACCCACTGCAGTAAACTAATCAATTATCCCACCAAATCAATAAAAATTTCGACAATATGACATGGCTAATATGATATTACCCAGCCTGTGTCACGGCAAAACAAAACAGTTTATATATTCCATACAAAACAGAAATCTAGCCATTCATGCCATCACATTGTCATAAGCCACCAATTCAAACCATATATCAAAACACGAGTATATAGTCTCCACTTACTCAATTTCCAAAACTAGTATTCAATTTCAAAACAAGTTATAAAACTTATTTCATTTAACCAACAATTCAATTTTAAAACATAATAATTTACCATTTAAACTCATTATTCTTTAAAACATAAAAACGAGTAGAAACAACTTTAAATAGTTAAGATGAAAGTCTGTTACTCACAATAGCGGGAGTTTGGAGTACTCTTATTTTTGGTCCTCGGGTACGATATCTTTTCCCTTATCAGAGGGTTCATCACCTATACATAATACACGACACGTAATTCAATATATTTGTGCTAAACTGTTATAAAACTATTTCAGGCTTTATATGAATGCATGAAATTGAATGAGAATTGTCTGAATAATCACCAAAAAACGGTGTTCTACGTGGGTTCAATTATGATCGGACTGAATTTGTATTTGACCTAACTCGAACTATACACTGTTGAATTAACCAAAACATCCGATTCAACTTCAAATATATTCATTTCACTTCCAAAATTCCAAATACACCTAAGTACCTCAATGAGCTTAATTGTGACTTAATTCACCGTAACCGAAATTCATTTCGATTTCGATATCCGATACCATAAATCATCAATTATGAGCTAAATAACTTGAAATACAACAAAATCCATCATCAACATGTCACCCATAAAATTCGGCCAAAGAGGGTTGTTGAAGGGCATGTGATTTTCTTGCTTGTTTTTCATGCCAAACATCATCAAATAACTAAAAACTCTAAGATATCACGAAATCTAGCAAAATCCACCATCAAAACCTCTCTCCCTAAGTTCGGCCAGCGTGTATTCCCTCATGGAAACTTGTGTTTCATCCATAGAAAATGAAAAAGAAAGCACGGGCAAGGTAAATCTTAAGCTAAAATTGAAATATCTTACCTTTGATTGTTTTGTTCCTTGAAATTCAACAAATTTCTCTTGGATTTTCTTCTCTAGGGTTTGTTCTTATTCTTTTCTCTTTATTCTTTGCATTGGCCAGCCATGAAGAATGAAATGGGAGAGTTTAAGTTGAGCTTATAAAGGCAATTATAAAAATATTAAAACTTGACATGTGTCACCATGTGATTGGTCCATGGTTAATAACTTAACAATTAAGCATTTGTTCACCACCACATGTAATTTCTTAATTATCCAAAGTATAAAATGATAATAGGTGAAATTCATGGGCTTGACAAGTGTTATGGTGGTGTAAAATTCTAAAAATTCCAATTACGTCTTCATGGGCACGTAAAATGACTGTTTTGCCCTTATGCTCGAAATTGAAATTTTTCACTTCTAAAATTCAAATTATGTTCCAACTAGTCAAACTTGGTCAAAAATTTGGTTCAACATTCAAATTTTTCCCTCGAGTGGCAAAATGACCATTTTGCTGCTACGTTATGAAAATTCCCGATTTAACTCCAAATCAATCCTCAAACTCCGAATCACCATATTAAAACATTCTAAGGTTCAATAACTCTCAAATACATCCTAAAATCTCTATTCAAATGAGTTTGAGGTTTTAATCGACTTAATTGTACCACTAGGTACGATACCGACTTTTAACGATTCTCTGAGGCATCCAAGTATGCAAACATGCTATCAAATACATGAATGACATGGCAAGTATATAATAGAGTTGGGCTTAACACATTAGCTTTTTTAGGTAACAACAAAATCGTTATGGAAGTCACCCCTTTGGGAGAACAACACCCATTAAAAACACAACCACTACCTGTAATAAATCATCTGCAATAATGTGCCAACAATGTTGATAGAAATAGAAGGAAAAACCATTAGGCCAGCGACACTATTCTTGTCAATAGCAAACACAGCATATTTGATCTCTTGCATTGTTGGGACTGCACATAAGATCTCATTGTTAGTGTCAGATAATAAGCAAAGAATTAAGGAGGAATTAAACTTGGATATATCACAAGTTTCAGCCTTCAGTAAAGCTGAAAAATAATCTATTGTTGATGACTTAATTATATCTTGGTATTCAATTATACTCTCATCATTGTGTTGGATCTGAAAAATGTGATTCGTCACCCCTTTTTTTTTCACATCCGCATATGGAAAATTTTAGTATTTTTTTCAACTAGCCACTTGACACTGGACTTTTACTACCAAGAAGCTTCTTCCACACTCAGAAAATGGTTTATCTTTGCATAAGATCGTTGCATCCTTTCCTTGTTGTTAGTAGATGGCTCCTGTTTATAAAAGATTTCACTATCTTCAGCTTCTTTCTCTGCTGCTCGAAGGTTACTAAAATATCTCCAAATATATTTTTATTCCACCATTTCAATTCCTTTTTCAACTGTTGCTGCTTGTATTAGAAAGCATCCTTGTTGCCTGTATTGGTAGCTCCAATTGTTCTCTACAAAACTCAAAAAACTATGTTGTTTAGTCCATACATGAAGAAATTGAAAAGATGAAGGACTTCTCATTGAATAGTTTAAACAGGAAATGAGGAGTGGACAATGGTCTGAGCTGTCTCTATTCAAGTGCTGCATTCTTGTGAAGTCAAAAAATTCTGTCCATTCCTAATTATAAACTACCCTATCAAGCTTTTGAAACATGTGAGAGTTCGTCCAAGTAAAATTGTTCCCTTCATAGCCAGCATCTATAAGACCACATTCCAACAAAACAATAGAAAAATCTTCCATAAACTCATCATGAGGAGTTGCACCAAACAACTATTCCTCCTGATTTAAAATAATATTAAAGTCCCTCTACAAGCCATGGTTGTTTTATACTTGAATCTGGTAGTCTAAGGTAGTCTCACAGATCTTTTTTTTCTAATCTAGTGCATTTAGCATAGACAAAGGAAGCAAAAAAAGAAGAAGATAGCCATGGGCATGCTAACCAGACATGAAGGCAATGAGTATGATCAGCAACAATTTCATAGTAAATATCATGCGAACAAAAGATCCTACTTTTTTAAGAGTAGTTACTAAACACTTTTTCATACCATAGTTTGCGTCTAAAAAATTCAATCTCAGCCTTAGCAACTATTGCCATAATCAACAATTTAAGATTATGCATCAGTTGTAATTTTTTCTAACTTCTCTAAATAACCTTACCAACTATTCCCCTAACATTCTAGATTAAAGAGCTGATCATGGGTATGTCTAAGTAGGCAAATTTATGGAGATAGAATCTACATATTTTATTCTATCGTTAACCTCATCTTCAGATTGTTCAGAGGAATTAAAAGTTTTTGGAGTGTAAGAAATCTCACTGTCTGACTTCTTGTGCCTAGAAACAGATGGGTGAAGTTCAATATTTTGGGCACTTAAGCCTAATTCAAAACTCATCACTAGGACTACATAGGGCTGTATGGAACCAAAAGCTGCATGGGTGAATGATTCTAAATGATTGGCCTCGTATCCTGGATAGTCTTACTGGTTGTGCTTGCATGTGAAAGGATTGAGTTATTTTCCTTTTTCAAAGCATACTTACCTAGTTTCGATCGAGATGGAAAGCATTCATCACTGCTTTTAAATTCCTCAACTGCCACATTTTCGAACCGATCACTTGACACCAGCCTCGTCTCATTCTGGATGCTTCCTTGAGATAGTCAATTATTTTTTTTCTTTAGCTACCAAAGTAGTGGACACCACAAGTTGTTTTTCAATTTTTTTCTCGGGGCATTTTAAAAAATAGTCCTTAAAGATAAGATGTTTTTAAAAATAGCACTCTTTATAAGTTTAACTATTTTTAGTCAAGTTGGACAAAATTACCCTTAATGAAGTTGCACGCTATGATGTTACACGCCATGTACAAAAACCTGTGACAAGCTATGGTTAGTGTGTTACACGCTATGTACAAAAATATGTGACACGCCATGTACAAAAATCTATGACAAGCTATGGTTAACTTGTTACACGCCATGTACAAAAACCTGTGACAAGCTGTGGTTAGCGTGTTACACGCTATATACAAAAATATGTGACACACCATGTACAAAAACCTGTGACAAGCCATGGTTAGCGTGTTACATGCTATGTATAAAAATATGTGACAAGCCAAGTACAAAATCCTGTGACAAGCTATGGTTAGGTTGTTACACGCCATGTACAAAAACTTGTAACAAACCATGGTTAGGTTGTTACACGCCATGTTGAAAAAAAATACTATTGTTACACGCCATGTAAAAAAACATGTTACACGCCATGGTTAAAAAAGGTTGTTACACGCCATGTTGAAAAAAAAATATTGTTGTTACACGCCATGTTGAAAAAATATTATTGTTACACGACATATTCAAAAACATTTTGTTATACTTTAATGTCTAAAATGTTGTTGTTGTTAATTACGAACCAAAACTTCAAATCCTCTCAACTTTTTTTTTTGTTTTTCTGACAATTTGGCATAGATTAAAGTGTTTCTAACATGTTTTCATAAATCAAAATACAAATATTTTTCTATCTAAAACACCTACTTTGACTAAAAAAAAAAATTCTTTGAAAACCTAGATTTATAAATTTCAAAATTTTGAGTTTATTGGTATCTAGGTCTCGAATTGATTCAATTAAAAGCTATTTTATACATTTGTGATTATTTTCACAGTTTTATTTTTATCCAAAATACCTAAAAATCAAATTTTCCAAACAGTCACCCACCCACCCAAGCACGTCAAAAACATTGCTTGGTGTCTTGAAAGCGTAAGAAAGAGAATATGAAAACACGGGAGAGAGAAATCGAAAGCATAACAGATGAATGCCGAATAGAGAAATTGATAAAATTTGAGAGACTGGGATGGTGAGAGAGAAATCAGAATCACAGATGAGGAGTAATGGGGATAAATTGTGATGAATAGTTTAATTTATTTGAAATAGTTTAAAGGGTATTTTCATCAAGTCATGACTAAATATGGGTAAAAACAGTTAAACTTATTTTTATGGTTACTTTTAGAATATCTTTATAAAGAAAGGTCATCTCCCATAATTTTCTCTTTTTTCTTTTGTTTTCAAACCGTGACTAGTTGAGCATTGTCTACTACCCATTGAACATAGTCATGTTCTCTTGTATATTGCACATTTCTAGTCGTGTCATTGCCTTTCTCTGAACTTGCAACAACTCTTACTTTAGTCGAGAACCATGTGGTGCCTGAAGCTTTGTGTCATGTGTGTCCTTTACTTGCCCATTCCTTGCCTCTTTTGGCACTGGGAAACCATCACTGGAAGCACCTTCTCCAACTTGTATCATGGGCTCAAAACCAGCCATCACCTATTTGGGCTCTCAGGTAAAATATTAATTTTTTTGGGTTTTAAGGCATTGTTCACTCGCTCTGTTGTGCTTTGTTTGAAATGTTGCTGCTGTCTTTCCTTACCCATGGATCTAAGCATTTCAAATCTATTTGATAATAGCTCTTAGGGGTTATTAGATCATGTTAAATATATTTCCATACCCTTTGAATTCTTCAAATCGGTTTTGCCTAGTCTGCCACTCTCCTGCCACCAAAGGCTTTGTTTTAGTGGATCTGCCTTCATTACATCTTTTTTGTTCTCTTTTGTAGCATTTGATGGCCTTTCACCCAATCTCTCACCATTATTATCTTCCTTATTCTCATGGATTTGAGCTCGTATGAGATCATCTAAAGGCTTTGAAACTCCTAATGGTTTCGACTGGACAAGGCCTTATTTTCCATATTTGTTCCTCAAAATTAAACAAGTAGATTCGCTATGGCCTACATGGCTGTAGTGGTTGCAATACTCAAGCATCTTCAAGAATTGCACAAGTTGAGCATAGCTGCTAGTCACAGCACTGATCTCTATTTCTAACCACGATCCAGACTTGATTGAGTGATGGCTTCTTGTAGTCATATTTTACATAGACTCGAGTACATTTGGTCGAGATCTATTTGTCGTAGCTTCGTCTATAAACAACAGTTTATCGACCATTTTAGTAATCAAGAGTAATGCAGATTTTTCATACAAGTGAGCCTTGAGATTTGGAAAAGAAATCCACACTGGCACCACAGATGATTCCTTCTTTACCTCAAACTCCTGCGACCATTTAAAGACTCGCATTTTTTGGTTTGCTATAAACCAAAATTGTTTCACCCAGATCTTGTTAAAATCTTGCTCAATTTTAAAGATGAATCAAAACATTCTTATAATTTAACCATTTGATTTCATAAGCCTCCGGATAACCCAATCCCCTTAAAAGTTGATCGAATGTCCTATAGTTTAGGCATCCTAGAAAACTTCCTAATGATTGAATGTCTAAAAGGTTAAGCTAGAATGTCTATCTCATCCTCGAAGAAGGCAACAGTAAGCTGATCACGGTACATCGTTGGATCACGATTCGATAGGATCACTAAAGGCTTTTCCCTTATCGCGATGGAAATGAAAGATTTTTGGTGAGAACTGGGTGATGGAAGCGATTGGTGTGAGGCTTGCATGGCTTGTGGGAAGCGATGAAAAGGTTGTGGCTAAACTATTTAGTTTGTTACAATTGTGTGTGCGGCTGCTAATTGCCTAAAAGATAGAGCAACAATCGGTGGCATTGGGCCAAAGGGGTTCGGCTACCAATCAGCAGCTAAACCGTGAAAGGAAGAGAGTGGGGGAAAGGCTTAAGAGTTGAGAGCGTTTTCCATTTTTTTATTATATTTTTTTCGTTAGTGCATCTATAAAATGAGATATGGTTACTTTCATTTATGTAATTAGACTCAAACGACTTTCACATCTATTATAATATATAATATATAACTATATTTAAAAAATGCCCCAAAGGACTTCCTTGCTTGACACTTGGCAATTGCTTGAAGAATGAAAGCCCCAAAGGGCTTCTTTCCATATGGTTATTACTTTTTCTTTTTCTTTTTTGATTTTTCAATGGCTATTATTAAATATCAAGTCATATTTAATCGAATGGATTTTCATGTGTGTGTGTAATCTTTTTACAAAGAATATCATGCAATCTGGATAAGTTTATATTTATGTAAAATTCTAATTAACACAAGAATCCCATAGGTTTGTTTTTCATCTCCCTCTCCATTAATATAGACTAATACTAAGTAAAGGATCATGAGGACTTTATTCAGCTTGTAATGAATGGCTAAGGTAAAGGTCGGATAAGGGATATTAATGTGGCTCAAATCACCCTAAGCACATCAGTCATTCTAGGACCTTTATAGAGCTCAATTCATACTCCAAGTAACACGCTCTCCTTGACTTCAACTTTTTTTTCTTTTTCCTAACACTTTTTTTTTATTTTCTTTCTCTTTTTTTTTTTATATCACAATTCTACACCCCTAAACTTATTTCTTTCTATTATAGATACTAGGGTGAATTCTAACACAATTTAACTTTTACATCAACTCCACCCTTTCTACCTTAATTCATCATTTAGCTCAATATATCTTCTTAAAATGATCAACATACTTAGGAGTGTGGGATGTAAAATTAGAAATTAATTATAGGCTAGATATAAATTTATGTTTGACAAAGAAAAGATAAAATTAGGCTCAATGGGGCATACTAAGGATAAAAATAAATCAAGGTAGGCTCTAAAAGCTCAAACGGTCCAAAGATGGCTTAATTCATCTCCTTAACTAAGTATTGCCTAAGATTTCACCTTAAGAAAGAATCAAATAAATTCTAGAGCTCATGACATAATTCAAAATTCACATTAACATAAATCATCGCTAAATATGTACAATAAATCTAAGCAAAAGATAAGGTGCTCAATTAATGAAAATCTCAGTCTAACAATGATACTCATACAAGAATTTAACAAAAACTCAAACAATATCCACATTTTCCAATAGTCAAGCTAACAAGATAACTAAATTCTCATCATTAGATTAGGATAAATCATCAGAATAATGGCACAAAATAACTCAAGCTCTAGACTCTTAAAACCAAATAAATGAACCTAAGGAAAAGCCAAATAAATAAATAGACATAAAGAAAAACAACTAAATAAACTTAAAATATAAAACAAATAAATTTAAAGAATAACTAAAACGATAAATCCCTCCCCCAAACTTAAATTGAAAATTGTCCCTAATGTGAAAAATAGAAAAAGAAAAAGGAAAAGGAAACTCCCCTATCATTAGTAGGAAAATGGAGAGAGCTCTAATCCTTTCCTTCATCTGCTTCATTGTCACCAAAGTTGGTGGGAGGATTCGGTAAATTGGGAAAAATTGCCATAAGAAATAAAAAGCAATTTCATAGAAAAAGAGTTTCAAAAGCTTGGGTTGCCTCTCAAAAAGTGCTTCTTTATAGTTAATAGATTGATTATGGCTAATTATTCATTTTTGAGGATAAACTTTAGCCATCTTGATGGGACTAGGTCATCTTGATTTGCGTTTCCATGGAAAAAGCTTGAGACATGAATTAGAAAGTAACACTTTTTGTCCTACCTCAAATCTCTCTTATGAATATGCTTATCATGCCACTACTTATTTCTGAGGTGTGGTGATGGCTTGAACTCAAGAGTTGGTGCTTACTCAATTGAATGTGGAGAAATAAGCTTACTTTTTCCTAACTCATCAATTAAATCCAATCTATAGCATCTTTTTGTAGAGGAAGGATACTTAATTGTATTGAACACATTAAACTCGACTTCCTTATCTCAAACTTTGAAGGTTAGCTTGCCATTCTTTTATGAAATCCCACTATAATGTAAAATGCTAAGTTAAGAAATCCTTAGGTGAACATGAAGGATTTTGTGTTTTGAACATTCAAAACTAAGTTTTAATGTTGGAAAAATTCATGTTTTCATGCATTAAAGATGATTTGATAAGTTTAGTGTTAAAAGGAGTCCAATTGGATATCTTTCTAAGACTTATTTTTGCTTCCTAGAGCCTATCTATCAATAAATGTCTTTCATTTATCAATAGATACAATCCAGAAAGGTTTTCTTAAAGCAGCTCTGAAGAACATCTATGGATAGATGATCAGATTTATCCATAGGTAGCTAGATCTATCGATAGCCAATCTATCGATAAATAACAACAAAAGAGCTTTCTAAAAGGACCCTAAAGCCTATCTATCAATAAATGGCCCAATCTATCGATAGATGACACCATTTTTTAAAAAATAAAAAGGGTAAAAGCATATTTTCACACCCAATACTATAAATATATCATATGAAATGAGGGTTTTTAGTTTTCAGCCATTTTTTGAGGTATTTTCTCAAACTCTAAGTTCTTTCAACCCATTTTTGTCCCAAATCACCATTTTTTTTATTTTGATCTTGGTTTTTGGGTTTTTATGAACAAATGATATTTTTAACCTTGAAAACCATTTAATCTGGAAATTTCCAAAACTAAAGGTGTTGATTTTATGCTCAGATTTTTTGTTGAACACTCAAGCTCAAGGGTTTTAAGGTTTTCCTAAGCATTAAAGCTTCCCTAAGGTAAGAATGAAGGATTTATGAATTGTCTGCATATGGGTATTTGTAGAATAACAAATTTAAGGTAGAAATTTAGTTGTAGATGAATTTGACTAATTTTGAAACGGATTAATTAGATTATTACATTATTTATGGATTGAGGAATGATTATTATAATTATTGAATGTATAGGAATAACCGAAACTCAAAGGGAATTGCTTGAATAAAATTGTACTTGTTGATCGAAGCTGACATTTCGAGGTGAGTGGATACACCACTTTCGAAACTATTTAAGTATGTAAAGTTGAAAACATGGTTGGTGGATTTGATGGATTATTGATGTGCATTGTTTCCATAAATATTTTATTAAGGAAAAATGTGTTTGTGGATGAAAAAATGTTTTGGAAATGGCTTTCAAAACTATTATGTATAAGTAAATATCCTACTATGTAGTAGTTTTCAACAAAGGGGGACAAGCCCTTTTAATGTTTTGAACAACTCGCTCCCTCAATTACTCTAATAACTATATAATATGGAGTTATTTTGACACATTTTGGAGACTTAATGTCATGACCCAGTACTCTCCTCGAGCCCGTGACAACCGTCGCGATGTCCCGATAGACATTCATTACCCGAAATGCCAACCGAAACCCCGCAAGGCTTTAATATCAATTTTCTCACCTCCCCTGCGAGCAACAATTGCTAATATCATATTTTAAAAGATTACAAGCTATTTCCAAACCAAAATAATAAAAAAATAATTTTTGTCTCACAAAGGTATTTTGGTCATTTTCCTTGAAAATTTCGAAACCATCTAAAAATGTAGTATATGAGTGAAAGATACATATTTCATAACCAAAAATAAGTTTAGATGTCTAAAACATTCATTTAAAGTGAAATGGTAGCTATTAGAATAAAATAAAAATATTAAATAAAATATTCCATTTTCTTATAAAACAATATTTATAAAGATATCTGTAAATAATTTTTGTAGCGAAAAAGCAAAATAAATTCGTACATACAGTAACACAGTGAGCCAGAGTGTGTAATTTAATTTACAATGACATGTGGGCCCCCCCGAATGACCAAAAGTAACGAAGGCTGTGAACCTACGATTTTTGAGGATGCAAATCCAACTGTAACCCTTGATGAAATCAGCTATCTATAGACTAACCTGAGTCTGAAATAAGTGGAAAGGAGGGTGGTGAGTTTATATAAACTTAGTGAGTAAACAAACATCATCTAAAATATCTAAAGCCAAGTAAATGGAGACAACTTAAAATAGTTCATCGTACTATGATTCATAACGTTTCAAACTCATTTCAACTAAACAAAATAAATTCATTTCACTCAAATAATCAACGTGGCTTATGAATTTCTTAAAAATTTGGCTCATGCCAAAACTTATTCTCGGGGACACCTTGGCCGGGGCATCCAACCGAGTCCGCCAAGGCTGTTAAAGAAAAGTTCATATACGCTTAAAATACATTTTTATATTTAAAAGCATAATCGTTCCTTAGCGTTGGCTGAGTTCACTCTCACGTGGTGGTTTAGCGTGTAGTGAACTTTAAAGCTTTACCTCAGGAGTTACCCTCAGCGCCTCTCGTATCGAGGTAAAATATAACGGGGTTTATAGTGCCCCTCTAATAGGCTGGTCCACAAAAACCCACCCACTGCAGTAAGCTAATCGATATCCCACCAAATCAATAAAAGTTTCGACAGCATTACATGGCAATTATATTACTACACAGCCTGTCAAGGCAAAACAAACAATTCATACAATTTCAACACAATTTTCAATTTAGCCATTCTTGCCAATGTCACCATAAGCCATTCAATTCAAACCATAAATTTACAACACAATCAAATAGTCTCTAATTACTCAATTTCTAAACTCATCATTCAATTTCAAAATGATTTATAAACTCATTTCATTTAATCACATTTTATTTATAAAACATAAGGATTTACCATTTAAACTCATTTTTCTATAAAATCACAAAAACGAATAAAAACTACTTTAGATAATTAAGACGATAATAAGGTTACTCACAATATCGGGAGTTCGAAATACTTCTATTCTTGGTCCTATGGCACAATGTCTTTACCCTTGTTAAATGAAATGCCCCATACTTTGATACGGTGATAAATAAAGTTGGTCGAATGTGAATTGAGGCATAATAAGGAACTTTGGGAACCAAGGAGACAAGATAAAATTTTTAGAATAAAATAATATTTTATTAATGAAATAATATTAAAATATTAATATTTAGTCGGATGTCGAAATCAGACATGAAGAAGGATCATATGGTTGATCCAAGTAGGGGAAAAGATGTCAAGCCTGACTCTATAAAATACTTGTCATGACATACATGTGATGGATAGCATGTTTGCATGCTAAGAGAGTCCCCAAAAAAATTTACAAAAGTCGGTATTGTACCTAAAGGTGCAACAAAGTTGATTTAAGCCTCGAACTAGATCAAATAGAGAATTTAAGATGAAATTAAGAATATTAAAGTCCCAGAATGGTTTAATATGGTGATTTGGAGTTCGAGGATCAATTTGGAGTCAAACCGAAATTTTTATTATTTAAGGGCAAAATGGTAATTTGCCACCTAAGGATAAAATGGGAATTTTTAAAAAAGATTTTTTGACCCCTTTTGACTTATTGGAGTGTGATTTGAGGATTAAGAAGTGAAAAATTTATTCTTGGTATTTTTCAGAGCATAGGGGCAAAATGGTAATTTTGCCACCCTAAGGGCAAAACAGTAATTTTCCACCACAGGACATTTGTCTAGCACATGGTCTTCCCTTATTCTCATTTTGACCATTGACTAATTGTGTGGTGGAGATAAAAAGGATTAAAATTTTTAAAGTTTTAAAAATAGGCCAATGACATGATGCCACGTGTCATGCCTTTATTAATTTATTATTTTCCTTTTTAAAAGGCACAAAAATCAGCCCATCTTCCACCCCATGGTCGGCCAAACCAGTAAGAAGAGAGAGAAAATTAAAACAAAACCCTTGAGAGAGAAAATTGTTGGATTGATTTGATTTTGATATATGTTAGTGTTTAGTGTTAGTTTAGCATGTTAGTAAACAAAATATGTAGAAAAACATTCATTTTTCCCATTACCTAGCCTTAGCTGAATTTTCAAGTCAATGGTGAGGAAGAATGTGATGTTATTTTAGGTTATTTGATTATGAAATCATGGTTTTTGATATGGAAATTAATGAATTATGGAAAGAAAATCAAGTAGGAAAAATTGTGACAATGATGCACCATTTTGGCCGAATTTTTCCAAGAAGGAATATGAATGTGGCTTTGCTGATTTTTGGGTTATTTGGCTGGACATTAGTGATTTGAAGCATTAGAAAAAGAAATGGGATCAATTGGAGCTAAATTGGATGCGTATTTCAATTTATCGGGTAAAAGACCGAAATAGGTCAATACGGTGTTTAGGCAAAATTTAGACCTTTTGCATTTCATACCATGCATTAGTGATCTAAATTAGTTATTTCAATTTAAGGGCAACGTAGTAAATTCCTTGATTTTATACTGTGTCAAGGTGGTGTGCCCTTCGACAAAGGCAAGGAAATTACGCTTGGGGATCATTAAGCTGAGTACACCCGAAATCTGAACTTTTGAAACCTGTGAGTAAACCTATTATCGTCTGAATTATCTAGAGTAGTTTTTATTCAATTTTGTGATTTGTGAAAATTATTTTAAATGATGAATTTCTTGTTTTATGAGAAAAATATGAATTTATAAAATAAATGGAATTATAAAATAAATTGAAATTTTTATAAATTGATTTGAAAATAGAATGTTGGATTTGAAAATTTGAGTAATTGGAGACCATGTGATTTATTGTAAATTATGATTTGAATTAAATGGCTTGTGATAAATTGGCATGATTGGTTGAATTTATACTTGTGTTAAAAAATATGAACTGTCTGTTTTGCCTTGATAAATTGGTTAGTAATGTAATTGCCATGCTATGCCATTGAAATTTGATCAATTGGTGGATTAAAGATTAGCTACTGCAGTGGCGGGATTTTGTGGACCAACCTATAAGAGGGGCACGATAAACTCCTTTATATTCTCACCTCGATCGTAGTGGCGCGTAGGGTATCTCTTGAGGTGGGCTTTTTGAGTGCACTTCACGTTAACCACCACGTGAAGTGAGGCTCAGTCAACGCCAAGGAACGACTACTTTTTTTTTAAAATAAAAACAAGTTTTATGATTATATAAAATTTTTCACAGCCTTGGCGGACTCGATTGGATACCCCTGGTCTAGGTGTCCCCGAGTACAGGATTTGGCATGAGCCAAGTTTTGAGAAATTCACGAGCCATATTGATTATTTGGTTGAAATGAATATTCGTGTTGTGAGAAATTTGCTGAAATGAATTATTTTTAATTGTCTCCCTTTACTCGCCTTTAGATTATTTAGATGGTGTTTGTTTACTCACTGAGATTTTATAATCTCACCTTTTTTTTTGTCCCATCATTTCAGGTCGGGTTAGCCTGTAGATAGCAGACATCGTCGAGAACTATAGTTGGCCATACTACTTCAAAAACTATAGGTTTACTATCTTTACTACTTTTGTTCATTTGTGGGCCCACGTAGCACTGTAAATTAAATTTCATACTTTGGTTTTCCGTATTATAGTTTGTATAAATATATTTAACTTTTACGCTACTAAAAAATCATTTTCAGAATACTCTATAAATATTAATTTGTAAGAAAATAGAATATTTTGTCGAATATTTTTATTTTATTTAAATGGTTATAATTCCATTTTAAATCACGTTTTAGACATTCAAATTTAATTTTGATTTCGAAATATGCATTTCTTGCTTAAGTACTGCATTTTGGTCGAATTTGAAATTTTTGACGAAAAATGACCAAAATGCCATTGTGAAGTGAAATTTATTTTTCCACTGTTTTAAATCGAAAAAAGGCTTAAAAGCCTCTAAAATACAACATTTGCCAACGATTAACCATAAGGGAGATAAGAAACTGATATGAAAGCCTTGTGAGGTCTCGATATGGTATTCGGGGGATGAGTGCCTATCGGGACATCGCGGCGGTTGTTATGGACTCAAGGATGGTTTCGGGTCGTGACAATTCTTGTGGTATCAAAGCAAAGGGAAAGATAACCCTATTCTTGGGAACTCTTGCATATGATCTATGGCGAAGTATGACTCTCCACCCAGGAGCTTGGAAGAGGAAGGAAGGGACTGCCCCGAGAGGGTGAAGTGCACCTCTTGCCGAGTGCTCTGATAGGTTCCTTTGGATGCCATTATACCCTTAAGGGTGGAGTCGAATTCTTGTGGTGTCAGAGCATGATTTTAAAGCTTTCGATTTTAAAATTATTTTAAAGGTTTACAGTGTTAGCGTGGCCCCGAGTTAAATTAGGTCGATTAGAATGCATAGGTCTGCATATAGAGTTTGAGGTTGCTTAGACTTGTTTTGTTTTCTTTTAAAGAACATTATGCTTCCTCGACGTGGATGTCCACACCTTACTAGATCAGCTAGGCGGGGCAGAGGTCGTCCTCGATAGAATCGACCAGATCCTATGGAAGAGAAATCGACTGCGTCCACTATTAGAGCAGCACCTACTGCTGAGCAGCCCAAAAGTCCTCCACATTCTCCACCACCTACTAGCATTCCTTCCATGCCTCCTGAGGTAGCACAAGCATTGGTAGCTTTCTTTATAGCTATGGCTGGTCAAGCTCAGGCTGGTCAAGTTCCACCTATAGTGCCTCAAGATACTCCTATAGTACCATCGATGCCAGATATTTCTATTTCTAAGAAATTGAAGGAAGCTAGGCAGCTAGGTTACGTTTCTTTTACGGGCGAGTTGGATCCTACCATAGCCAAAGATTGGATTAACCAAGTTTCGAAAACTCTCTCTGACATGAGAT
This sequence comes from Theobroma cacao, assembly GCF_000208745.1. NCBI lineage: Eukaryota > Viridiplantae > Streptophyta > Magnoliopsida > Malvales > Malvaceae > Theobroma > Theobroma cacao. The sequence goes on along the minus strand of NC_030851.1, from coordinate 24,913,252 downwards.
TAGAGGATGACATGAAGTTAATGGTGGCTATGCGATTATTGGAGAAGAGGGCCCGTACCTGGTGGAACTCGGTAAAATCTCGAACTACTACTCCACTGACCTGGTTAGACTTTTTGAGGGAATTTGATGGTCAATATTATACTCACTTCCATCAAAAAGAAAAGAGGAGAGAATTTTTAGATTTGAAGCAGGGGAATCTAACAGTAGAGGAGTATGAAGCTCGTTTTAACAAGCTGATGTTATACTTGCCTGATTTGGTGAAATCGGAACAAGACCAGGCTAGTTATTTTGAGGAGGGGCTCCGTAATGAGATAAGAGAACGAATGGCAGTGATAGGTAGGAAACCACATAAGGAAGTGGTACAGATGGCTCTAAGGGCCGAGAAGCTCGCAAATGAAAATAGGAGAATGCGAGCTGAAATTGTGAAGAGAAGGAATCCGAGTGGATCTTCTAGTCAGCAGCCAAAAAGGGGCAAAGACTCAATGGCTTCAGGAAGTACTACTTCTGCCTCAATAACATCTTCCCCACCTTTAGTTTTACAGACACAGTAGAGGCCTTCGAGATTTAGTAGGTCTGAGATGACTACTTCTGATAAGAGTTTCGGAGGTTCTGCCAAATGCAGACATTGTGGGAAATATCACGTCGGACTATGTAGGAAGCTTGTAAGATGCTTTCATTGTGATCAGCTAGGTCACTATAGGAGTGATTGCCCACAGTTAGGACGAGCCACTGTAGCTGTTCCATCTCCATCAGCCCGTACGAATATACAGAGGAAAGATTCCACTGAAGTACAATTAAGACAGGAAGTGACTATACAGTCTGATGTGGAGAGTAACACCCTGGCATATCCACCTCCTAGACCACAGACTCGTACTTCGACAAGGGTTTTTGCTGTAGCGAAAGACGAAGCACGAGTCCAACCTAGAGAGAATTAGTGAAAAGTTAGACATAGGTATAAGATAATAATAAGAGATGTAAATATTAAGTGATGAGAATGTAAATAAAGGTTTCAAGAATAATATAGTAAATGAGTTTATAGGGAATATTGTAATGAAACTTTCTTAATATACATATTGTGGAAAACGGAGTTCGAAAATGTTAAGGATGTGCATGAATCATGCCTCTACATTATATAAAGGATAATCAAGGAAAAAGAATGACTCTTAGGAATTGTGGTATTGTATGAGATGCAATGATCAAGTTGAGATAAATCTTTAAGGCATCAATAGGATTATAAAGCATGCATGCATAATAGATTATAATTCACTGGAGATGACATTGTGATGAATAATATATAGTACAAGGAAACTTAAGGATATGGTTGGAAAAGATATGAATGATATGAAGTTGTACGGAAGTATAATAAAGAAGGTTGACATGCGCTATAAGAATTATTATATTGAAACCAGGATTGGGATACGGATGAATAAAAAGGGAATGTAGTCCAAGGCATGTGAACACATGGATTCCTATATATAAAGAGAGATGTTGACATTTGAAAATGCATGTGTATATGTATATATGAAATTGATAATTTTACTAACTAAAGTGAAGAATGGTTATCAGTAATTGAGAGATTTTGAAATAGTGTCCAGAGAGGTCAGTGAGCTAAAGTGTTAACGAACATGTAATGAACGATTAAAGTTATGAATGACTTTGAAGGTAAACCTTGGATTGTTTAAGTTCTTAATGGAACTCTATTAAAGGAAGTGTATAGACCAGTATAAGATGGATGAATCAAGGTTGAGAAATTTGGTACGGAGCGAATTAATAAAATGATGATTAGGTATACATAAGTAAGTATGATATGTGATTGAAATCAGTATAATTGAGGTGAAGTTATGGTTCAAATTTAATAATGGTGATAAAGGCATGCTTAGTGTCTCGATATAAGAGATCATGGTTGTGAAAAGTATTACTGATCCGGTTCCAAAGGATGATAATTGCCATAAATAAAGCATTTAATTGAACTGAAGGTGAACGAGGTAAATAAATTGAATGTCCCTATAGAAGGAACAAGGAGTAGGATCATAGAAGGAGATTGATAACGCAACATCGACGGGAATTCGAGGACGAATTCTATTTAAGTGGGGGAGATTGAAATACCCCATACTTTGATATGGTGATAAATAAAGTTGATCGAATGCAAATTGAGGTCAATTAAAATGTTTAAAAGTGATAAAAGACGAAAGGAGTAGTTTAGGATAAAATATTTCGCAAGTGAGAAAATAATAATAAAATAATAATAATTTTATCGGAGGAGAATTTGTGAGATAAAAGGCGATTTGGAAGTCAAGTGAGGCATAATAAGGTATTTTGGGTACCAAGGAGACAAGATAAAATTTTTAGAATAAAATAATATTTTATTAATAAAATAATATTAAAATATTAATATTTAGCCGGATGTCGAAGTCAATCAAGAAGGAGGATCATATGGTTGATCCAAGTGGGGGAGAAGATGACAAGCCCGACTCTATAAAAATATTTGTCATGACATACATGTGATGGATAGCATGTTTGCATGCTAGGAGAGTCCCGAAAAATTTACAAAAGTCGGTATTGTACCTAGAGGTACAATAAAGTTGATTTAAGCCTCGAACTAGATCAAATAGAGAATTTACGATGAAATTAAGAATTTTAAAGTCCCAGAATGGTTTAATATGGTGATTCGGAGTTCGAGGATCAATTTGGAGTCAAACCGAAATTTTCGCTATCTAGGGGTAAAATGGTCATTTGCCACCTGGGGACAAAATGAGAATTTTAGAAAAGATTTTTTTGGCCCCATTTGACTTATTGGAGTATAATTTGACTTATTGGAGTAAGATTTGAGGTTTAGAAGTGAAAAATTTTAATTTCGGTATAATTTGGAGTAAAAGGGTAAAATGGTAATTTTGCCACCCCAAGGGCAAAATTGTAATTTTCCACCACCAGGATATTTTTTCCAGCACATGGTCTTCCTTTGTCTTCATCTTTGACCCTTGACTAAACATGTGGTGGAGATAAAATGTTTAAATTTTTAAAATTTTAAAAACGGACCAATGACATGATGCCATGTGTCATGCCTTTATTAATTTATTATTTTCCTTTTTAAAAGGCACAAAATCAGCCCATCTTCCACCCCATGGCCGGCCAAACCAGCAAGAAGAGAGAGAAAACAAAAACAAAACCCTAGAGAGAGAAAATCAAAGAAAAAGTGTGAATTTTCAAGGAAATTAAGTGAAAAAGGTGAGTTTTTTTTATTAAGCTTGAGTTTTCTTATTCCCAAGCATTTCTCTTTATTTTCCATGATTAAATTACATGTTTTCATGATGAATTCAATTCTGAAAAAATGGGTTAGGAGAGAGAAAGTTGTTGGATTTATTTGATTTTAATTTATGTTAGTGTTTTTAGTTAGTTTAGCATATTTAGAAACAAAACAACAAGAAAAGAATTTATTTTCTCCCCCAACCATTAATGGCTGAATTTACCATGTAGTGAGTGAGGATGAGTTTGATTTTATTCTAGGAGAATTGGTTAAGGAATAATGAATTATGAGCCTAGAAAAATAATGGGAATTTTCGGAGCAAAAATACGAATTTTTACCCACTAGGGGTATTTTCGTAATTTGCTGTTGGGACTGATAATTTGCACCACACTGAGGGACATTAAGTTAATTTGGGTGCAATTGAGGTATAGAAACTGAAAAGAATTAAATTGGAGTTTAAACGGACCCGTTAGGAATTTAATCGGGTGATAAGACGAATTAGGCCAATACCGGGTTTAGATAGTTACCAGTGCATTTTTGCATTCCATATCATGCATTGGTAGTCTAAATTAGTTTAATTTTGATTTAGTACCAACTTGGTGAAACTCTCGATTTTGTACTGTGTCAAGGTGGTGAGTCCTCCGATAAAGGCAAGGAAATTGCATCCGAGGACCAGTAGACAGAGTGCTTCGAAAGTCTGCATTCTAGACATTGTGAGTAAACTTACTGTCATTTTAATTATCTAGGGTGGTTTTTAGATGCTTTCATGAATTCTATGGAAAAAGGAATTTAAAAAGATAAATTTTCATGTTTTATGAATAAATGAGTTTCAATGAAATTAAATTATAAATTGTTTTGAAATTAATAGTGATTTTGAAAAATAGAGTACACGGAGACTGTTAATTGTGGCAATTTGATTGTTTAAATTAACTGGCTTATGATAAATCGAGCATGATTGGCTAGTTGGCAATTGTATTGAAATGCGAATTGTTTGGTTACCTTGAAAAACTACGAATTACAAAATTGCCATATCATGTTATTGAGTTTTATTATATGGTGGATTATATATTAATTAATCACTGCAGTAGGGGGTTTCTGTGGACCAGCCTTTTAGAGGGGCACGGTAAACCCCATTATATTCTTACCTCGAACGGAGAGGCGCGTAGGGTATCTCCTGGGGTAAAGTTTAGGGTTCACTTCACGCTAAACCACCACGTGAGGGGGAACTCAGCCAACGCCAAGGAACGGCTATGTTTTCAAAACAAAAACATGATTTATGTGAAATGTGAATTTTAATAGCCTTGGCGGTCTCGGTAGGATGCCTCGGCCAAGGTGTCCCCGAGAATGGATTTATGGCACAAGCCTAGATTTTTATGAGATTCATAAGCCTCTTTACGTGTTTTGAACAAAATGTGTTCTAATGCTATAACCCAGTTTATGATGATTTACTTTATTGTCTCCATGTACTCAACTCTAGATGTTTATGATGATGTTTGTTTACTCATTGGGATTTTATAATCTCACCACCCTCCTTTCCACCCATTTCAGGTTCAGTATAGACTGTAGATAGCTGATCTCATCGAGGACTACAGTGGGATCTGCATTTTCCAAACCGTAGGTTCACAGTCCTCTTTACTTTTGTTTATTCGGGGGCACTCTTGTTATTGTAAATTAAATTAAATATTTTGGCTTACTGTATTTAAGTATGTATAAATTTATTTAGCTTTTACGTTATAAAAATTATTCACGTATAACTCTATAAATATTGTTTTATAAGAAAATAGAATATTTTACTTAATATTTCTTTTATTTTCTTATTATATTCAAATAACCATAATTTCGTTTTAAATGAAGATTTTAGACTTTTAAACTCATTTTGAATATGAATTGTGTGTTTTGTACTTGTATATTACGTTTTAGCCAGTTTTAAAATTTTTGAGAAAAATGACCAAAATACCCTTGTGAGACGAAAAATTAATATTTTATTTGTTTAAAGTTGGAAACAGCTTAAAATATTTTAGAACACGATATTTGACAATGGTTGCTCACAAGGGAACAGAGAAACTGATAGTAAAGCCTTGCGGGGTTTCGGGTTGACATTCCGGGCAATAAGTGTCTACCGGGACACCGCGGCGGTTGTCACGGGCTCGAGGGGAGTACCGGGTCGTGACAATTCGATTGGTATCAGAGCTTTTGGTTTTCAAGATCAAAGTTTTTAGTTTTAAAGTTGTTTTAAATATTTACAATATCAGTGTGGCCCCGGATTAAGTTAAGTTAGGTTAGGTTGAATAGAATGCATGCATTTGCATATAGAGCCTAAGGTTACCTAAACTTGCTCGTATTTTTTTTATATATATTATAATGCCTCCTCGACGCGGACGCCCACCTCTCACTAGATCGGTTGGGAGGGGAAGAGGTCGTTCCCAACGTCATCAGCCAGATACAGTAGAGGAGGAATCAGCTGCATCTACCATTCGGGCAGCACCTGCTGCTGAGCAGGCCGATAGTCCTCCACATCCTCCATCTCCTCAGCCACCTACTGGTATTCCCGCCATGCCTACTGAGGCAGCACAGGCATTGGCAGCTTTCTTTGCAGCAATGGCTGGTCAAGCTCAGACTGGTCAAGTTCCACCTGTAGTGCCTCCAGCTACTCCTTTAGTTCCACCACCAATACAGGATGTATCCATTTCCAAGAAGCTGAAGGAGGCTAGGCAATTGGGTTGTGTATCTTTCACTGGTGAGTTGGATGCCACTGTGGCAAAGGACTGGATTAATCAGGTGTCCGAGACTCTCTCTGATATGGGATTAGATGATGACATGAAGCTGATGGTGGCTACGAGATTATTAGAGAAGAGGGCTCGTACTTGGTGGAATTCGGTGAAGTCCCGTTCCGCTACTCCTCAGACATGGTCCGATTTTCTCAGGGAATTCGATGGTCAGTATTTCACTTATTTCCATCAAAAAGAAAAGAAGAGAGAATTTCTGAGTTTGAAACAGGGAAATCTAACTGTAGAGGAGTACGAGACTCGTTTTAACGAGTTGATGTTATATGTGCCGGATCTGGTGAAATCTGAGCAGGATCAGGCCAGCTATTTCGAGGAAGGGCTCCGTAATGAGATCAGAGAGCGAATGACAGTGACTGGTAGGGAGCCACATAAGGAGGTGGTACAGATGGCTTTACGGGCTGAGAAGCTCGCGACTGAGAATAGAAGGATTCGGACTGAGTTTGCAAAAAGGAGGAATCCTGGTATGTCTTCTAGTCAGCCAGTAAAAAGAGGCAAGGACTCAGCGACTTCAGGGAGCACTACTTCTGTTTCCGTGACATCTCCTCGACCTCCATTTCCACCATCACAGCAGAGACCTTCGAGGTTTAGCAGATCTGCTATGACTGGTTCTGGGAAGAGTCTCGGAGGTTTTGACAGATGCAGAAATTGTGGGAATTATCATAGTGGGCTATGTAGAGGGCCAACAAGATGTTTCCAATGTGGACAGACGGGTCACATTAGGAGTAATTGCCCACAGTTAGGACGAGCCACTGTAGCTGCATCATCTCCACCAGCTCGCACAGATATACAGAGGAGAGATTCTTCTGGGTTACCACAGAGACAGGGAGTAGCCATACGGTCTGGTGTGGAGAGTAATACCCCGTCACATCCACCTTCGAGACCACAGACTCGTACCGCGACAAGAGTTTTTGCTGTGACAGAAGATGAGGCACGAGTCCGACCTGGAGCAGTGACAGGTACTATGTCTTTATTTGATAAAGATGCTTATGTTTTGATAGATTCTGGCTCAGATAGATCTTATGTGAGTACGACATTTGCATCAATTACTGATAGAAACCTGTCACCATTAGAGGAAGAAATTGTAGTGCATACCCCTCTAGGAGAACAGTTGATTAGAAATACTTGTTATAGAGACTGTGGGGTAAGGGTAGGTGAGGAAGAATTTAGGGGTGACTTAATTCCTCTAGAGATCTTGGATTTTGATTTAATATTAGGTATGGACTGGTTAACTGCACATCGGGCGAACGTGGATTGTTTCCGAAAAGAAGTTGTTCTTCGGAATTCGGAGGGAGCAGAGATTGTGTTTGTAGGGGAACGTCGAGTATTACCATCTTGTGTAATCTCGGCCATCAAAGCTTCAAAATTAGTGCAAAAAGGGTATCCGACTTATTTGGCATACGTGATCGATACTTCAAAGGGGGAACCTAAGTTAGAGGATGTCCCAATAGTAAGTGAGTTTCCTGATGTATTTCCTGATGATTTACCGGGAATACCTCCTAATCGAGAGCTTGAGTTCCCTATTGATTTACTTCCGGGTACCGCACCTATTTCTATTCCTCCATATAGAATGGCTCCAGCAGAGTTGAAGGAACTGAAAGCCCAGTTGCAAGATTTGGTGGATAAAGGTTTCATTCGCCCTAGCATTTCTCCTTGGGGAGCACCAGTCCTATTTGTAAAGAAGAAAGATGGCACTCTTCGATTGTGTATTGATTACCGTCAGCTGAACCGAGTGACCATCAAGAATAAATACCCTTTACCCCGGATAGATGATCTTTTTGATCAATTACGAGGTGCTATGGTATTCTCTAAGATTGATTTGAGATCTGGGTACTATCAGTTGAGGATTAAGGAGCAGGATGTACCTAAGACTGCCTTCAGGACGCGTTATGGGCATTATGAGTTTCTGGTGATGCCGTTTGGTTTGACTAATGCCCCGGCAGTTTTTATGGATCTTATGAACAGGGTGTTCCATCCATACTTGGATAAGTTTGTGATAGTATTCATCGATGACATCCTGGTTTATTCGAAGAATGATGATGAACATGCTGCCCATTTGCGCATTGTGTTGCAAACTTTGCGCGAGAGACAACTCTATGCCAAGTTCTCTAAATGTGAATTCTGGTTGAAGGAAGTGGTTTTCTTGGGACATGTGGTGTCCGGAGCTGGAATTTATGTCGATCCCAAGAAGATTGAGGCAATCTTGCAATGGGAGCAACCGAGAACGGTAACTGAGATTCGTAGTTTCCTTGGCTTAGCCGGTTATTACCGGAGATTTGTTCAGGGATTTTCTTTGATAGCAGCTCCTCTGACTCGTTTGACTCGTAAAGGAGTTAAGTATGAGTGGGATGATGTTTGTGAGAATCGATTTCAGGAGCTAAAGAACCGGTTAACCTCCGCTCCCGTTTTAACACTTCCTGTTAGTGGAAAAGAATTTGTGGTATATAGCGATGCATCTAAGTTGGGATTAGGGTGTGTGTTGATGCAGGACGAGAAAGTAATAGCTTATGCTTCCCGACAGTTGAAGAAGCACGAGACGAATTACCCTACTCATGACTTGGAGTTAGCAGCAGTAGTATTCGCATTGAAGATTTGGAGACATTATTTATATGGTGAGCGTTGTCGGATTTTTTCTGATCATAAAAGTTTGAAGTATTTGCTCACCCAGAAAGAGCTTAACTTGAGACAGAGACGATGGTTGGAGTTGATTAAGGATTATGACTTAGTGATTGATTATCATCCGGGAAAAGCAAATGTTGTAGCGGATGCCTTAAGTCGTAAATCCTCATCGTCGTTAGCAACACTTCAAAGTTCTTATTTTCCGATGTTACTTGAGATGAAATCTCTAGGGATCCAGTTGAATAATGGTGAGGATGGAACCCTACTTGCTAGTTTCGTCGTGAGACCTTCATTGTTGAATCAGATAAGAGAATTGCAGAAATCTGATGATTGGTTGAAACAGGAAGTTCAAAAGCTGCAAGATGGAGAAGCTAGTGAGTTTAGACTCAGCGATGATGGTACTTTCATGCTTAGAGACCGAATTTGTGTTCCTAAGGATGATCAATTGAGACGAGCTATTTTGGAGGAAGCTCATTCTTCCGCCTACGCTTTACATCCCGGAAGCACCAAGATGTATCGGACTATTAAAGAAAGTTATTGGTGGCCGGGTATGAAACGAGACATAGCAGAGTTTGTAGCGAAATGTCTCACATGCCAACAGATCAAGGCGGAGCATCAAAAACCGTCAGGTACTCTTCAACCTTTACCGATTCCTGAATGGAAGTGGGAACATGTGACTATGGACTTTGTATTGGGTTTGCCGCGGACACAAAGTGGGAAGGATGCTATTTGGGTGATTGTGGATAGATTGACTAAGTCCGCCCATTTCTTGGCTATCCATAGCACGTATTCTATTGAGAGGCTGGCAAGACTTTATATAGATGAGATTGTGAGATTACACGGAGTCCCAGTTTCTATTGTGTCAGATCGAGACCCTCGATTTACTTCTCGATTTTGGCCGAAATTTCAGGAAGCTCTTGGAACTAAATTGAGATTTAGTACTGCCTTTCATCCACAGACAGATGGTCAATCTGAGAGAACTATTCAGACCTTGGAGGATATGTTACGGGCTTGTGTCATTGACTTTATCGGGAGTTGGGACAGACACTTGCCATTGGTGGAGTTTGCTTATAATAACAGTTTTCAGTCTAGTATTGGGATGGCACCATACGAGGCTTTGTATGGAAGGAAATGCCGAACTCCGCTCTGTTGGGATGAAGTAGGTGAGAGGAAATTGGTGAATGTGGAATTGATTGATTTGACAAACGATAAGGTCAAAGTTATCCGAGAGCGATTAAAGACAGCTCAAGATAGGCAGAAGAATTATTCGGATAAACGAAGGAAAGATTTGGAGTTTGAAGTCGACGATAAAGTTTTTCTTAAGGTTTCTCCTTGGAAAGGTAATAATTTGAAATTTCCAAGTATTAAATCTTATTTGATTATACTATTGTGATAATTTGTGGTATTTATTGGATGATGAAAGGTGTGATTCGATTCGCGAAGAGGGGAAAGCTCAATCCAAGATACATTGGACCTTTTCGTATCATTGAAAGGATTGGGCCAGTGGCTTACAGACTTGAATTACCCCCAGAGTTAGATCGAATTCATAATGTCTTCCATGTCTCGATGTTGAAAAAGTATGTTCCCGATCCCTCTCACATTTTAGAGACACCTCCCATTGAGTTGCATGAGGATTTGAAGTTCGAGGTGCAGCCTGTACGTATTCTAGATCGAAAGGATCGAGTGCTAAGGAACAAGAGCATTCCAATGGTGAAAGTATTGTGGAAGAATGCTCGAATGGAGGAGATGACGTGGGAAGTCGAGAGCCAGATGAGAAACCAATATCCACATCTTTTATTCGAATCAGGTAAGTGAAATTTTGAGGTCAAAATTTTATTTTAAGGGGGGTAGTGCTGTAAAGCCCGACCTTATAAAATACTATTCATGACATACATGTGATGATAGCATGATTGCATGCTAGGAGAGTCCCGAAAAATTTACAAAAGTCGGTATTGTACCTAGAGGTACAACAAAGTTTATTTAATCCTCGAACTAGATCAAATAGGAATTTTAAGGTGAGATTAAGAGTTTCACAGTTCATGGATGACTTAAAATGGTAATTTGGAGTTTGAGGATCAATTTGGAGTCAAATCGGAATTTTCACTAACTAGGGGCAAAATGGTCATTTGCCACCTGGGGACAAAATGGGAATTTTAGAAAAGATTTTTTTGACCCCATTTGACTTATTAGAGTATAATTTGACTTATTGAAGTATGATTTGAGGTTTAGAAGTGAAAAATTTTAATTTCGGTATAATTTGGAGTATAGGGGTAAAATGGTAATTTTGCCACCTCAGGGGCAAAATTGTAATTTTCCACCACCAGGATATTTTTTCCAGCACATGGTCTTCCTTTTCTTCATCTTTGACCCTTGACTAAACATGTGGTGGAGATAAAATGTTTAAATTTTTAAAATTTTAAAAACGGGCCAATGACATGATGCCATGTGTCATGCCTTTATTAATTTATTATTTTCCTTTTTAAAAGGCACAAAATCAGCCCATCTTCCACCCCATGGCCGGCCAAACCAGCAAGAAGAGAGAGAAAACAAAAACAAAACCCTAGAGAGAGAAAATCAAAGAAAAAGTGTGAATTTTCAAGGAAATTAAGTGAAAAAGGTGAGTTTTTTCTATTAAGCTTGAGTTTTCTTATTCCCAAGCATTTCTCTTTATTTTCCATGATTAAATTACATGTTTTCATGATGAATTCAATTCTGAAAAAATGGGTTAGGAGAGAGAAAGTTGTTGGATTTATTTGATTTTAATTTATGTTAGTGTTTTTAGTTAGTTTAGCATATTTAGAAACAAAACAACAAGAAAAGAATTTATTTTCTCCCCCAACCATTAATGGCTGAATTTACCATGTAGTGAGTGAGGATGAGTTTGATTTTATTCTAGGAGAATTGGTTAAGGAATAATGAATTATGAGCCTAGAAAAATAATGGGAATTTTCGGAGCAAAAATACGAATTTTTACCCACTAGGGGTATTTTCGTAATTTGCTGTTGGGACTGATAATTTGCACCACACTGAGGGACATTAAGTTAATTTGGGTGCAATTGAGGTATAGAAACTGAAAAGAATTAAATTGGAGTTTAAACGGACCCGTTAGGAATTTAATCGGGTGATAAGACGAATTAGGCCAATACCGGGTTTAGATAGTTACCAGTGCATTTTTGCATTCCATATCATGCATTGGTAGTCTAAATTAGTTTAATTTTGATTTAGTACCAACTTGGTGAAACTCTCGATTTTGTACTGTGTCAAGGTGGTGAGTCCTCCGATAAAGGCAAGGAAATTGCATCCGAGGACCAGTAGACAGAGTGCTTCGAAAGTCTGCATTCTAGACATTGTGAGTAAACTTACTGTCATTTTAATTATCTAGGGTGGTTTTTAGATGCTTTCATGAATTCTATGGAAAAAGGAATTTAAAAAGATAAATTTTCATGTTTTATGAATAAATGAGTTTCAATGAAATTAAATTATAAATTGTTTTGAAATTAATAGTGATTTTGAAAAATAGAGTACACGGAGACTGTTAATTGTGGCAATTTGATTGTTTAAATTAACTGGCTTATGATAAATCGAGCATGATTGGCTAGTTGGCAATTGTATTGAAATGCGAATTGTTTGGTTACCTTGAAAAACTACGAATTACAAAATTGCCATATCATGTTATTGAGTTTTATTATATGGTGGATTATATATTAATTAATCACTGCAGTAGGGGGTTTCTGTGGACCAGCCTTTTAGAGGGGCACGGTAAACCCCATTATATTCTTACCTCGAACGGAGAGGCGCGTAGGGTATCTCCTGGGGTAAAGTTTAGGGTTCACTTCACGCTAAACCACCACGTGAGGGGGAACTCAGCCAACGCCAAGGAACGGCTATGTTTTCAAAACAAAAACATGATTTATGTGAAATGTGAATTTTAATAGCCTTGGCGGTCTCGGTAGGATGCCTCGGCCAAGGTGTCCCCGAGAATGGATTTATGGCACAAGCCTAGATTTTTATGAGATTCATAAGCCTCTTTACGTGTTTTGAACAAAATGTGTTCTAATGCTATAACCCAGTTTATGATGATTTACTTTATTGTCTCCATGTACTCAACTCTAGATGTTTATGATGATGTTTGTTTACTCATTGGGATTTTATAATCTCACCACCCTCCTTTCCACCCATTTCAGGTTCAGTATAGACTGTAGATAGCTGATCTCATCGAGGACTACAGTGGGATCTGCATTTTCCAAACCGTAGGTTCACAGTCCTCTTTACTTTTGTTTATTCGGGGGCACTCTTGTTATTGTAAATTAAATTAAATATTTTGGCTTACTGTATTTAAGTATGTATAAATTTATTTAGCTTTTACGTTATAAAAATTATTCACGTATAACTCTATAAATATTGTTTTATAAGAAAATAGAATATTTTACTTAATATTTCTTTTATTTTCTTATTATATTCAAATAACCATAATTTCGTTTTAAATGAAGATTTTAGACTTTTAAACTCATTTTGAATATGAATTGTGTGTTTTGTACTTGTATATTACGTTTTAGCCAGTTTTAAAATTTTTGAGAAAAATGACCAAAATACCCTTGTGAGACGAAAAATTAATATTTTATTTGTTTAAAGTTGGAAACAGCTTAAAATATTTTAGAACACGATATTTGACAATGGTTGCTCACAAGGGAACAGAGAAACTGATAGTAAAGCCTTGCGGGGTTTCGGGTTGACATTCCGGGCAATAAGTGTCTACCGGGACACCGCGGCGGTTGTCACGGGCTCGAGGGGAGTACCGGGTCGTGACAATTCGATTGGTATCAGAGCTTTTGGTTTTCAAGATCAAAGTTTTTAGTTTTAAAGTTGTTTTAAATATTTACAATATCAGTGTGGCCCCGGATTAAGTTAAGTTAGGTTAGGTTGAATAGAATGCATGCATTTGCATATAGAGCCTAAGGTTACCTAAACTTGCTCGTATTTTTTTTATATATATTATAATGCCTCCTCGACGCGGACGCCCACCTCTCACTAGATCGGTTGGGAGGGGAAGAGGTCGTTCCCAACGTCATCAGCCAGATACAGTAGAGGAGGAATCAGCTGCATCTACCATTCGGGCAGCACCTGCTGCTGAGCAGGCCGATAGTCCTCCACATCCTCCATCTCCTCAGCCACCTACTGGTATTCCCGCCATGCCTACTGAGGCAGCACAGGCATTGGCAGCTTTCTTTGCAGCAATGGCTGGTCAAGCTCAGACTGGTCAAGTTCCACCTGTAGTGCCTCCAGCTACTCCTTTAGTTCCACCACCAATACAGGATGTATCCATTTCCAAGAAGCTGAAGGAGGCTAGGCAATTGGGTTGTGTATCTTTCACTGGTGAGTTGGATGCCACTGTGGCAAAGGACTGGATTAATCAGGTGTCCGAGACTCTCTCTGATATGGGATTAGATGATGACATGAAGCTGATGGTGGCTACGAGATTATTAGAGAAGAGGGCTCGTACTTGGTGGAATTCGGTGAAGTCCCGTTCCGCTACTCCTCAGACATGGTCCGATTTTCTCAGGGAATTCGATGGTCAGTATTTCACTTATTTCCATCAAAAAGAAAAGAAGAGAGAATTTCTGAGTTTGAAACAAGGAAATCTAACTGTAGAGGAGTACGAGACTCGTTTTAACGAGTTGATGTTATATGTGCCGGATCTGGTGAAATCTGAGCAGGATCAGGCCAGCTATTTCGAGGAAGGGCTCCGTAATGAGATCAGAGAGCGAATGACAGTGATTGGTAGGGAGCCACATAAGGAGGTGGTACAGATGGCTTTACGGGCTGAGAAGCTCGCGACTGAGAATAGAAGGATTCGGACTGAGTTTGCAAAAAGGAGGAATCCTGGTATGTCTTCTAGTCAGCCAGTAAAAAGAGGCAAGGACTCAGCGACTTCAGGGAGCACTACTTCTGTTTCCGTGACATCTCCTCGACCTCCATTTCCACCATCACAGCAGAGACCTTCGAGGTTTAGCAGATCTGCTATGACTGGTTCTGGGAAGAGTCTCGGAGGTTTTGACAGATGCAGAAATTGTGGGAATTATCATAGTGGGCTATGTAGAGGGCCAACAAGATGTTTCCAATGTGGACAGACGGGTCACATTAGGAGTAATTGCCCACAGTTAGGACGAGCCACTGTAGCTGCATCATCTCCACCAGCTCGCACAGATATACAGAGGAGAGATTCTTCTGGGTTACCACAGAGACAGGGAGTAGCCATACGGTCTGGTGTGGAGAGTAATACCCCGTCACATCCACCTTCGAGACCACAGACTCGTACCGCGACAAGAGTTTTTGCTGTGACAGAAGATGAGGCACGAGTCCGACCTGGAGCAGTGACAGGTACTATGTCTTTATTTGATAAAGATGCTTATGTTTTGATAGATTCTGGCTCAGATAGATCTTATGTGAGTACGACATTTGCATCAATTACTGATAGAAACCTGTCACCATTAGAGGAAGAAATTGTAGTGCATACCCCTCTAGGAGAACAGTTGATTAGAAATACTTGTTATAGAGACTGTGGGGTAAGGGTAGGTGAGGAAGAATTTAGGGGTGACTTAATTCCTCTAGAGATCTTGGATTTTGATTTAATATTAGGTATGGACTGGTTAACTGCACATCGGGCGAACGTGGATTGTTTCCGAAAAGAAGTTGTTCTTCGGAATTCGGAGGGAGCAGAGATTGTGTTTGTAGGGGAACGTCGAGTATTACCATCTTGTGTAATCTCGGCCATCAAAGCTTCAAAATTAGTGCAAAAAGGGTATCCGACTTATTTGGCATACGTGATCGATACTTCAAAGGGGGAACCTAAGTTAGAGGATGTCCCAATAGTAAGTGAGTTTCCTGATGTATTTCCTGATGATTTACCGGGAATACCTCCTAATCGAGAGCTTGAGTTCCCTATTGATTTACTTCCGGGTACCGCACCTATTTCTATTCCTCCATATAGAATGGCTCCAGCAGAGTTGAAGGAACTGAAAGCCCAGTTGCAAGATTTGGTGGATAAAGGTTTCATTCGCCCTAGCATTTCTCCTTGGGGAGCACCAGTCCTATTTGTAAAGAAGAAAGATGGCACTCTTCGATTGTGTATTGATTACCGTCAGTTGAACCGAGTGACCATCAAGAATAAATACCCTTTACCCCGGATAGATGATCTTTTTGATCAATTACGAGGTGCTATGGTATTCTCTAAGATTGATTTGAGATCTGGGTACTATCAGTTGAGGATTAAGGAGCAGGATGTACCTAAGACTGCCTTCAGGACGCGTTATGGGCATTATGAGTTTCTGGTGATGCCGTTTGGTTTGACTAATGCCCCGGCAGTTTTTATGGATCTTATGAACAGGGTGTTCCATCCATACTTGGATAAGTTTGTGATAGTATTCATCGATGACATCCTGGTTTATTCGAAGAATGATGATGAACATGCTGCCCATTTGCGCATTGTGTTGCAAACTTTGCGCGAGAGACAACTCTATGCCAAGTTCTCTAAATGTGAATTCTGGTTGAAGGAAGTGGTTTTCTTGGGACATGTGGTGTCCGGAGCTGGAATTTATGTCGATCCCAAGAAGATTGAGGCAATCTTGCAATGGGAGCAACCGAGAACGGTAACTGAGATTCGTAGTTTCCTTGGCTTAGCCGGTTATTACCGGAGATTTGTTCAGGGATTTTCTTTGATAGCAGCTCCTCTGACTCGTTTGACTCGTAAAGGAGTTAAGTATGAGTGGGATGATGTTTGTGAGAATCGATTTCAGGAGCTAAAGAACCGGTTAACCTCCGCTCCCGTTTTAACACTTCCTGTTAGTGGAAAAGAATTTGTGGTATATAGCGATGCATCTAAGTTGGGATTAGGGTGTGTGTTGATGCAGGACGAGAAAGTAATAGCTTATGCTTCCCGACAGTTGAAGAAGCACGAGACGAATTACCCTACTCATGACTTGGAGTTAGCAGCAGTAGTATTCGCATTGAAGATTTGGAGACATTATTTATATGGTGAGCGTTGTCGGATTTTTTCTGATCATAAAAGTTTGAAGTATTTGCTCACCCAGAAAGAGCTTAACTTGAGACAGAGACGATGGTTGGAGTTGATTAAGGATTATGACTTAGTGATTGATTATCATCCGGGAAAAGCAAATGTTGTAGCGGATGCCTTAAGTCGTAAATCCTCATCGTCGTTAGCAACACTTCAAAGTTCTTATTTTCCGATGTTACTTGAGATGAAATCTCTAGGGATCCAGTTGAATAATGGTGAGGATGGAACCCTACTTGCTAGTTTCGTCGTGAGACCTTCATTGTTGAATCAGATAAGAGAATTGCAGAAATCTGATGATTGGTTGAAACAGGAAGTTCAAAAGCTGCAAGATGGAGAAGCTAGTGAGTTTAGACTCAGCGATGATGGTACTTTCATGCTTAGAGACCGAATTTGTGTTCCTAAGGATGATCAATTGAGACGAGCTATTTTGGAGGAAGCTCATTCTTCCGCCTACGCTTTACATCCCGGAAGCACCAAGATGTATCGGACTATTAAAGAAAGTTATTGGTGGCCGGGTATGAAACGAGACATAGCAGAGTTTGTAGCGAAATGTCTCACATGCCAACAGATCAAGGCGGAGCATCAAAAACCGTCAGGTACTCTTCAACCTTTACCGATTCCTGAATGGAAGTGGGAACATGTGACTATGGACTTTGTATTGGGTTTGCCGCGGACACAAAGTGGGAAGGATGCTATTTGGGTGATTGTGGATAGATTGACTAAGTCCGCCCATTTCTTGGCTATCCATAGCACGTATTCTATTGAGAGGCTGGCAAGACTTTATATAGATGAGATTGTGAGATTACACGGAGTCCCAGTTTCTATTGTGTCAGATCGAGACCCTCGATTTACTTCTCGATTTTGGCCGAAATTTCAGGAAGCTCTTGGAACTAAATTGAGATTTAGTACTGCCTTTCATCCACAGACAGATGGTCAATCTGAGAGAACTATTCAGACCTTGGAGGATATGTTACGGGCTTGTGTCATTGACTTTATCGGGAGTTGGGACAGACACTTGCCATTGGTGGAGTTTGCTTATAATAACAGTTTTCAGTCTAGTATTGGGATGGCACCATACGAGGCTTTGTATGGAAGGAAATGCCGAACTCCGCTCTGTTGGGATGAAGTAGGTGAGAGGAAATTGGTGAATGTGGAATTGATTGATTTGACAAACGATAAGGTCAAAGTTATCCGAGAGCGATTAAAGACAGCTCAAGATAGGCAGAAGAATTATTCGGATAAACGAAGGAAAGATTTGGAGTTTGAAGTCGACGATAAAGTTTTTCTTAAGGTTTCTCCTTGGAAAGGTAATAATTTGAAATTTCCAAGTATTAAATCTTATTTGATTATACTATTGTGATAATTTGTGGTATTTATTGGATGATGAAAGGTGTGATTCGATTCGCGAAGAGGGGAAAGCTCAATCCAAGATACATTGGACCTTTTCGTATCATTGAAAGGATTGGGCCAGTGGCTTACAGACTTGAATTACCCCCAGAGTTAGATCGAATTCATAATGTCTTCCATGTCTCGATGTTGAAAAAGTATGTTCCCGATCCCTCTCACATTTTAGAGACACCTCCCATTGAGTTGCATGAGGATTTGAAGTTCGAGGTGCAGCCTGTACGTATTCTAGATCGAAAGGATCGAGTGCTAAGGAACAAGAGCATTCCAATGGTGAAAGTATTGTGGAAGAATGCTCGAATGGAGGAGATGACGTGGGAAGTCGAGAGCCAGATGAGAAACCAATATCCACATCTTTTATTCGAATCAGGTAAGTGAAATTTTGAGGTCAAAATTTTATTTTAAGGGGGGTAGTGCTGTAAAGCCCGACCTTATAAAATACTATTCATGACATACATGTGATGATAGCATGATTGCATGCTAGGAGAGTCCCGAAAAATTTACAAAAGTCGGTATTGTACCTAGAGGTACAACAAAGTTTATTTAATCCTCGAACTAGATCAAATAGGAATTTTAAGGTGAGATTAAGAGTTTCACAGTTCATGGATGACTTAAAATGGTAATTTGGAGTTTGAGGATCAATTTGGAGTCAAATCGGAATTTTCACTAACTAGGGGCAAAATGGTCATTTGCCACCTGGGGACAAAATGGGAATTTTAGAAAAGATTTTTTTGACCCCATTTGACTTATTAGAGTATAATTTGACTTATTGAAGTATGATTTGAGGTTTAGAAGTGAAAAATTTTAATTTCGGTATAATTTGGAGTATAGGGGTAAAATGGTAATTTTGCCACCTCAGGGGCAAAATTGTAATTTTCCACCACCAGGATATTTTTTCCAGCACATGGTCTTCCTTTTCTTCATCTTTGACCCTTGACTAAACATGTGGTGGAGATAAAATGTTTAAATTTTTAAAATTTTAAAAACGGGCCAATGACATGATGCCATGTGTCATGCCTTTATTAATTTATTATTTTCCTTTTTAAAAGGCACAAAATCAGCCCATCTTCCACCCCATGGCCGGCCAAACCAGCAAGAAGAGAGAGAAAACAAAAACAAAACCCTAGAGAGAGAAAATCAAAGAAAAAGTGTGAATTTTCAAGGAAATTAAGTGAAAAAGGTGAGTTTTTTCTATTAAGCTTGAGTTTTCTTATTCCCAAGCATTTCTCTTTATTTTCCATGATTAAATTACATGTTTTCATGATGAATTCAATTCTGAAAAAATGGGTTAGGAGAGAGAAAGTTGTTGGATTTATTTGATTTTAATTTATGTTAGTGTTTTTAGTTAGTTTAGCATATTTAGAAACAAAACAACAAGAAAAGAATTTATTTTCTCCCCCAACCATTAATGGCTGAATTTACCATGTAGTGAGTGAGGATGAGTTTGATTTTATTCTAGGAGAATTGGTTAAGGAATAATGAATTATGAGCCTAGAAAAATAATGGGAATTTTCGGAGCAAAAATACGAATTTTTACCCACTAGGGGTATTTTCGTAATTTGCTGTTGGGACTGATAATTTGCACCACACTGAGGGACATTAAGTTAATTTGGGTGCAATTGAGGTATAGAAACTGAAAAGAATTAAATTGGAGTTTAAACGGACCCGTTAGGAATTTAATCGGGTGATAAGACGAATTAGGCCAATACCGGGTTTAGATAGTTACCAGTGCATTTTTGCATTCCATATCATGCATTGGTAGTCTAAATTAGTTTAATTTTGATTTAGTACCAACTTGGTGAAACTCTCGATTTTGTACTGTGTCAAGGTGGTGAGTCCTCCGATAAAGGCAAGGAAATTGCATCCGAGGACCAGTAGACAGAGTGCTTCGAAAGTCTGCATTCTAGACATTGTGAGTAAACTTACTGTCATTTTAATTATCTAGGGTGGTTTTTAGATGCTTTCATGAATTCTATGGAAAAAGGAATTTAAAAAGATAAATTTTCATGTTTTATGAATAAATGAGTTTCAATGAAATTAAATTATAAATTGTTTTGAAATTAATAGTGATTTTGAAAAATAGAGTACACGGAGACTGTTAATTGTGGCAATTTGATTGTTTAAATTAACTGGCTTATGATAAATCGAGCATGATTGGCTAGTTGGCAATTGTATTGAAATGCGAATTGTTTGGTTACCTTGAAAAACTACGAATTACAAAATTGCCATATCATGTTATTGAGTTTTATTATATGGTGGATTATATATTAATTAATCACTGCAGTAGGGGGTTTCTGTGGACCAGCCTTTTAGAGGGGCACGGTAAACCCCATTATATTCTTACCTCGAACGGAGAGGCGCGTAGGGTATCTCCTGGGGTAAAGTTTAGGGTTCACTTCACGCTAAACCACCACGTGAGGGGGAACTCAGCCAACGCCAAGGAACGGCTATGTTTTCAAAACAAAAACATGATTTATGTGAAATGTGAATTTTAATAGCCTTGGCGGTCTCGGTAGGATGCCTCGGCCAAGGTGTCCCCGAGAATGGATTTATGGCACAAGCCTAGATTTTTATGAGATTCATAAGCCTCTTTACGTGTTTTGAACAAAATGTGTTCTAATGCTATAACCCAGTTTATGATGATTTACTTTATTGTCTCCATGTACTCAACTCTAGATGTTTATGATGATGTTTGTTTACTCATTGGGATTTTATAATCTCACCACCCTCCTTTCCACCCATTTCAGGTTCAGTATAGACTGTAGATAGCTGATCTCATCGAGGACTACCATTGGATCTGCATTTTTCAAATCGTAGGTTCACAGTCCTCTTTACTTTTGTTTATTCGGGGGCCCTCTTGTTATTGTAAATTAAATTAAATATTTTGGCTTACTGTATTTCAGTATGTATAAATTTATTTAGCTTTTACGCTATAAAAATTATTCACGTATAACTCTATAAATATTGTTTATAAGAAAATAGAATATTTCCCTTAATATTTTTTTTATTTTCTTATTATATTCAAATAACTGTAATTTCATTTTAAATGAAGATTTTAGACTTTTAAACTCATTTTGAATATGAATTATGTGTTTTGTACTTGTATATTACGTTTTAGCCAGTTTCGAAATTTTTGAGAAAAAATGACCAAAATACCCTTGTGTGGCGAAAATTTTATTTTGATTGTTTTTGATCTAAAATAGTGTATATTCTCTAAAAACTTGATATTTAACAACGATTGCTCACAGGAAAGGAAAGAAATTGATATGTAAGTCTTGCGGGGTTCCGATTGGCATTTCGGATAATGAGTGTCAATCGGGACATCGCGGCGATTGTCATGGGCTTGAGGGAGGTTCTGGGTCATGACAATTCGATTGGTATCAAAGCTTTTGGTTTTAAAGATAAGAGTTTTTGGTTTTAAAGTGGTTTTAAAAATTTACAGTATCAGTGCGGTCCCGGATTAAGTTAGGTTAGGTTGAATGGAATGCATGCATTTTCATATAGAGCCTAAGGTTCCCTAAGCTTGCTCGTTTTCTCTTATAGACTATTATGCCTCCTCAACGCGGACGCCCACCTCTCACTAGATCGGTTAGGAGGGGAAAAGATCGTTCCCAATGTCGTCAGCTAGATGCAGTAGGGGAAGAATTGACCGCGTCTACCATTCGGGCAGCACCTGCTGCTGAGCAGGTCGATAGTCCTCCACATCCTCCACCTCCTCCGCCACTTACTAGTATTCCCGCCATGCCTACTGAGGTAGCACAGGCATTGGCAGCTTTCTTTACCGCAATGGCTGGTGGAGCTCAGATTGGTCAAGTTCCACCTATAGTACCACCAGTTACTCCTTTAGTTCCACCACCGGTACAGGATGTATCCATTTCCAAGAAGCTAAAAGAGGCTAGACAGCTCGGTTGTGTATCTTTCGCGTGTAAGTTGGATGCCACTGTGGCAAAGGACTGGATTAATCAAGTTTCAGAGACTCTCTCTTATATGAGATTAGACATGAAGCTGATGGTGGCTACGAGATTATTAGAGAAGAGGGCTCGTACTTGGTGGAATTCAGTGAAGTCCCGTTCCACTACTCCTCAGACGTGGTCTGATTTTCTCAGGGAATTCGATGGTCAGTATTTCACTTGTTTTCATCATAAAGAAAAGAAGAGAGAATTTCTGAGTTTGAAATAAGGGAATCTAACTGTAGAGGAGTACGAGACTCGTTTTAACGAGTTGATGTTATATGTGTCGGATCTAGTGAAATCTGAGCAAGATCAGGCTAGTTATTTCGAGGAAGGGCTCCGTAATGAGATTAGAAAGCGGATGACAGTGACTAGTAGGGAGCCACATAAGGAGGTGGTACAGATGGCTTTACGGGCTGAGAAATTAGCAACTGAAAATAGGAGGATTCGGACTGAGTTTGCAAAAAGGAGGAATCCTGGTATGTCTTCTAGTCAACCAGTAAAAAGAGGCAAGGACTCACGATTTCAGGGAGTACTACTTCTGTTTTCGTGACATCTCCTCGACCTCCATTTCCACCATCACAATAGAGACCTTCAAGGTTTAGCAGATCTGCTATGAATGATTTTGGGAAGAGTTTTGGAGGTTCTGACCGATGCAAAAATTGTGAGAATTATCATAGTGGGCTATGTAGAGGGCCAACAAGATGTTTCCAATGTGGACAGACGGGTCATATTAGGAGTAATTGCCCACGGTTAGGACGAGCCACGGTAGTTGCATCATCTTCACCAGCTCGCACTGATATGCAGAGGAGAGATTCTTCTGGGTTGCCATCGAGACAGGGAGTGGCCATACGGTCCGGTGTGGAGAGTAATACCCCGGCACATCCACCTTCGAGACCACAGACTTGTACCTCGACAAGAGTTTTCGTTGTGACGGAAGATGAGGTAGGGGTCTAACTTGGAGGAGTGACAGGTACTATGTCTTTATTTGATAAAGATGCTTATATTTTGATAGATTCTGGCTCAGATAGGTCTTATGTGAGCACCACATTTGCATCAATTGCTGATAGAAACCTGTCACCATTAGAGGAAAAAATTATAATTCACACCCCTTTAGGAGAAAAGCTAGTTAGAAACAATTGTTATAGAGATTGTGGGGTAAGGGTAGGCGAGGAAGAATTTAGGGGGGACTTAATCCCTCTAGAGATCCTGGATTTTGATCTAATATTGGGTATGGACTGGTTAACTGCACATCAGGCGAACGTGGATTGTTTTCGAAAGGAAGTTGTTCTTCGAAATTCGGAGGGAGCAGAGATTGCGTTTGTAGGGGAACGTCGAGTATTACCGTCCTGTGTAATCTCGGCCATCAAAGCTTCGAAATTAGTGCAAAAAAGGTATCTGACTTATTTGGCATACGTGATTGATACTTCAAAGGGGGAACCTAAGTTAGAGGATATCTTAATAGTAAGTGAGTTTTCTGATGTATTTTCTGATGATTTACCGGGACTGCCTCCTGATCGAGAGCTTGAGTTCCCTATTGATTTACTTCCGAGTACCGCACTTATTCTATCCCTCCATATAGAATGGCTCCGGCAGAGTTGAAGGAACTAAAAGTCCAGTTGCAAGATTTAGTGGATAAAGGTTTCATTCGCCCTAGCATTTCTCCTTAGGGAGCACCAGTTCTATTTGTCAAGAAGAAGGATGGCACTCTTCGATTGTGTATTGATTACCGTCAGCTGAACCGAGTGACCATCAAGAATAAATATCCTTTACCCCGGATAGATGATCTTTTTGATCAATTACGAGGTGCTATGGTATTCTCTAAGATTGATTTGAGATCTGGGTACTATCAGTTGAGGATTAAGGAGCAGGATGTACCCAAGACTGCTTTCAGGATGCGTTATGGGCATTATGAGTTTTGGTGATGCCGTTTGGTTTGACTAATGCCCCGGCAGTTTTTATGGATCTTATGAACAAGGTGTTACATCCATACTTGGATAAGTTTGTGATAGTATTCATAGATGACATCCTTGTTTATTCGAAGAATGATGATGAACATGCTGTCCATTTGTGCATTGTGTTGCCAACTTTGCGCAAGAGACAACTCTATGCCAAGTTCTCTAAATGTGAATTCTGGTTGAAGGAAGTGGTTTTCTTGGGACATGTGGTGTCTGGAGCTGGAATTTATGTCTATCCCAAGAAGATTGAGGCAATCTTACAATGGGAGCAACCAAGAACGGTAACTGAGATTCGTAGTTTCCTTGGCTTAGCTGGTTATTACCGGAGATTTATTCAGGGATTTTCTTTGATAGCATCTCTTCTGACTCGTTTGACTCGTAAAGGAGTTAAGTATGAGTGGGATGATGTTTGTGAAAATCGATTTCAGGAGCTAAAGAACCGGTTAACCTCCGCTCCCGTCTTAACACTTCCTGTTAATGGAAAAGAATTTATGGTATATAGTGATGCATCTAAGTTGGGATTAGGGTGCGTATTGATGCAAGATGAAAAAGTAATAGCTTATGCTTCCCGACAGTTGAAGAAGCACGAGACGAATTACCCTACTCATGACTTGGAGTTAGTAGCAGTAGTCTTCGCATTGAAGATTTGGAGACATTATTTATATGGTGAGCGTTGTCGGATTTTTACTGAGCATAAAAGCTTGAAATATTTGCTCACCTAGAAAGAGCTTAATTTGAGATAGAGACAATGGTTGGAGTTGATTAAGGATTACGACTTGGTGATTGATTATCATCCGAGAAAGGCAAATGTGGTAGCGGATGCCTTAAGTCGTAAATCTTCATTGTCGTTAGCAACACTTCGGAGTTCTTATTTTTTTATATTACTTGAGATGAAATCTCTAGGGATCCAGTTGAATAATGGTGAGGATGGAACCCTACTTGCTAGTTTCGTTGTGAGACCTTCATTATTGAATCAGATCACAGAATTGCAGAAATCTGATGATTGGTTGAAACAGGAAGTTCAAAAGCTGCAAGATGGAGAAACTAGTGAGTTTAGACTCAGCGATGATGGTACTTTAATGCTTAAAGACCGAATTTGTGTCCCTAAGGATGATCAGTTGAGATGAGCTATTTTGGAGGAAGCTCATTCTTCCGCCTATGCTTTACAACCCGAAAGCACCAAGATGTATCGGACTATTAAAGAAAGTTATTGGTGGGCGGGTATGAAACGAGACATAGCAGAGTTTGTAGCGAAATGTCTCACATGCCAACAGATCAAGGCGGAGCATCAAAAA
>NC_030851.1:24867260-24884512 GCF_000208745.1 Theobroma cacao | reverse complement strand
AAACATTATGAAATGGGTTGAAATTTGTTGTTTAAACTTGCCTCCATTTTACTCGCCTTTAGATATTTATGATAATGTCTGTTTACTCATTGGGATTGCAAAATCTCACCCAACTCCTTTCCACCCATTTCAGGTTCAGTATAGACTGTAGATAGCTGATCTCATCGAGGACTACCATTGGATCTGCATTTTCCAAACCGTAGGTTCACAGTCCTCTTTACTTTTGTTTATTCGGGGGCCCTCTGGTTATTGTAAATTAAATTAAATATTTTGGCTTACTGTATTTCAGTATGTATAAATTTATTTAGCTTTACGCTATAAAAATTATTCACGTATAACTCTATAAATATTGTTTATAAGAAAATAAAATATTTCCCTTAATATTTCTTTTATTTTCTTATTTTATTCAAATAACCGTAATTTCGTTTTAAATGAAGATTTTATACTTTTAAACTCATTTTGATTATGAATTATGTGTTTTGTACTTGTATATTACGTTTTAGCCAGTTTCAAAATTTTTGAGAAAAAATTACCAAAATACCCCTGTGTGGCGAAAATTTTATTTTGATTGTTTTTGATCTAAAATAGTGTATATTCTCTAAAAACTCGATATTTAACAACGATTGCTCACAGGAAAGGAAAGAAACTGATATGTAAGCCTTGCGGGGTTTCAGTTGGCATTCCGGATAATGGGTGTCAATCGAGACGTCGCAGAGATTATCATGGGCCTGAGGTAGGTTCCGGGTCGTGACAGATGACTTTACGAAAAGAGTTCAAGAATTCATTGATTTTGCATCTTATAACCCTTAATTTATGTGGGGGAACAAAATTAGATGTCCTTGTTGTAAATGTAGCAACACCAAGTTTCTAAGTTCTGTTAAGGTGGTAGAGCATCTTCTAAAAAAGGGTTTTATTGGTGCTTACATAGTATGGAGTTTTCATGGAGAACATGAAGTTGGACAATTATCAAGAAGTAGAGATGGTGTTGAATCATATTCTAGTCATATAGAACATGGGGAACCAACGTATTAAGAAGAAATACAAAATCAATATGCTAGAATGGTTCAGAATGCTATAGGTTCAGAAATTGTTTTGAATGCCAATCACGATAATGACTCAAGATTTGTGGCGGATGATCCAAATCCAAATGCAGCGAGCATTTACTCTTTGTTGGGTGATGCGGATGAACCTTTGTGGCTAGGTTGCACAAAGCACATAACACTCTCAACACTGTCTTAACTTTTAGATGTTAAATCAGAATTTAATTTGAGTGAGTCGTGTTTTGATTGTCTGATGGATATAATAAAGAATATGTTGCTAGAAGATGAAACTTTACGCGGTAACATCTATACAATGAAATGGAAAGTGGTGACACTTAGACTTGGATATGTCAAAGTTCATGCATGTAAAACAATTTCATCTTATTTTATAAAGAAACTGCTAATTTGGAGTATTTATGATATGTGGTCATCTTTGGTATAAACCGAGGAAATCAAGTGTGGAAAGGCAAAAGAAAATTCCTTACAAGATTTTGGGTTACTTGCCACTTATACCAAGGCTTCAGAGACTTTAAATGTAAGGAAAAACTACTAAATATATAATTTGGCATGTGCATAATCGAACTGATGATGGAGTGCTTAGACATCCTGTTAATGGTGAGGCTTGGCAACATTTCAACCGCACACATTAGTTATTTGCAATGGAACCTAGAAATATCATGTTAGGATTATGTGCAGACGGTTTCAATCCTTTTGGACAAACTGCGAAACCTTATTCTATTTGGCCAACAATGCTCACTGTATACAATTTACCTCCATGGATGTGTTTGAAACAACAATATATATTTCTTAATATGGTTATTTTAGGTTAGAAAAATTCAGGCCAAAACATAGATGTTTTTTTGAGGCCTTTGATAGATGGGTTGAAAGTATAGTAGAGCGAAGGTGTTCTCATGTCTGATGCTTATCGGAAATAAAATTGTCAATTGAGGGTAGCGTTGCTATGGACAATTAATGATTTTCCTACTTATGGTATGTTGTCGAGGTGAAACACTCATGGACGATTATCACGTCCTTGTTGCATGGAATGGTTTAAGTCTTTCATATTGGAGCATGGTAGGAAACCTTGTTTTTTTTATTGTCATCGGCAATTCTTGCCACTTAATCATGCTTTTAGGAGACAGAGAGATAAATTTCTTAAAAAAAAAGTTGAGCGTGACTTCTTAATTCCTCGAATCTTGGGTGAAGAAATGTTATCACAGTTGAATTCATTTCTTAATATCCCTATTGCAACAAAATGTGGTGAACAGAATATTCTTGGTTTTGGTCAAAATCATAATTGTGTGAAAAAGAGTACATTTGGGATTTACCTTATTAGCATACTCTTCTTATTCTTCATAATTTAGATGTGATGCATGTTGAACATAATGTCTTTGAGAATATGTTCAACACTATGATGGATGTTAAAGGGAAGACGAAAGATAACTTAAAGGCAAGACAAGACTTGAAGGTGTATTGCAGGTGTCTAAAATTGGAATTGGTGAAAAATAATGGAAAAATGTTCAAGCCTAAAGCCTTGTACTCTTTAAGCAAGGAGGAAAAATATTGTTTGTGTTTGGGTGAAACAATTGAGATTACTTCATGGTTTTGCGCTGAACATATCTCAGTGTGTTAATGAGATCGAATGTAAATTTTATGGGTTGAAAAGTCATGATTGTCATGTCAAGCTCAACTCTATAATATACTTGCCATGTCATTCATGTAATTGATAGCATGTTTGCATACTTGGATGCCTCGGGAAATCGTTAAAAGTTGGTATTGTACTTAGTGGTATAATTAAGTTGATTAAAGCCTCGAACTAGTCCAAATAGAGATTTTGGGATGTATTTGAGAGTTATTGAATCTTAGAATGTCTTAAAATGGTGATTTGGAGTTCGAGGATTAATTTGGAATCCAATCGGGAATTTTCATAACGTATGGGTAAAATGGTTATTTTGCCACCGAGGGCAAAATTGGAATGTTGGAATAGATTTTTGACCAAGTTTGACTAGTTGGAACATAATTTGAATTTGAGAAGTGAAAAATTTCAATTCTGAGCATAAGGGCAAAATGATCATTTCATGTGTCCACGAGGACGTAATTGGAATTTTTGAAAATTTTCACCACCGTGACATTTGTCAAGCCCATGAATTTCACCTATTATCATTTTATACTTTGGATAATTAAGGTATTATATATGGTGGTAAGAGAATGCTTAATTGTTAAGTTTTAAGCATGGACCAATCAAGTGACGACATGTGTCAAGTTTTAAATTTTTTATAATTTCCTTTATAAACCAACATAAACTCTCCCATTCACTCTCTCATTGCCGTCCAAGCCAAAGAACAAAGGGGGGAAGAATAGAAAAACCCTAAGGAGGAAAAATTCAAGAGAATTCATTGAATTTTCGAAAAACGAAGCGATCGGAGGTAAGATTTCGCGATTTAGCTTACGATCTACCTTACCCATGCTTTTTTTTTTCATTTTCTATGGTTGAAACTCAAGTTTTCATTATGGAAGCATGCTGGCCGAATCAAGGGGGGAAGGTTTTGAGGATGGGTTTTGCTAGATCTCATGTTATCTATGCGTTTTTAGTGTTTTGTGATATTCGGTATGAAAAACAAGCAAGAAAATAACATGTTCTTCATCAAACCCTAATTGGCTAAATTCTATAGGGAATATTTTGAAGATGAATTTTGTCATATTTCATGTTATCTAGCTCGTATTTGATGATTCGTGATGTCGGATATCGAAAAGTATAGTTCCTTTAGTAAACGACTTAAATGATAATGAGAAAATTATAGTAAATGGACTTAGAATTGATTTCTAATGAGGTATATGGACTTATTGGAGTACGAAAAGTGCAATGAATCTATTTGGAGTTGAATTGGATGTTTTGGCTAATTAAACAGTGTATGGTGCTAGTTAGGTCGAATACCATTTCAGTCCAACAACAATTGAACCTACGTAGCACACCATCTTTAAGTGATTATCCGAACACTTCTCATTCAATTTCATGCATTCATAAAGAGCCTGAAATAGTCTTATAACAGTTTGGCACAAGTATATTGAATTACTTGTTGTGCATTATATATAGATGGTGAGCCCTTTGGTAAGGGTAAGGATATTGTACCCGAGGACCAGAAGTAGGAGTACTTTCGTTATAGTAAGTAACAGACTTTCATCTTAACTATCTAAAGTTATTTCTACTCGTTTTTATGTTTTGAAGAATAATGAGTTTAAATTGTAAATTATTATGTTTTAAAATTGAAGTGTTGGTTAAACGAAATGAGATTTTAACTTGTTTTGAAATTGAATCCTGGTTTTGGAAATTGAGTAAGTGGAGATTATATACTTGTGTTATATATTTGTTTTGACATATGGTTTGAATTGATGGCTTATGACAATGTGATGGCGTGAATGGTTGGATTTGTGTTTGTGTGGAATATATGAATTGTTTTGTTTTACCTTGATAGGTAAGGTAATATCATATTAGCCATGTCATGCTGTTGAAATTTTTATTGATTTGGTGGGGTAAGTGATTAGCTTACTGCAGTGGGCGGGTTTTCGTGAACCAGCTTATTAGAGGGGCACGATAAGTCCCGTTATATTTTACCTTAGTATGAGAAGCGCGTAGAGTATCTCTTAAGGTAGTTTAGAGTTCACTTCATGCCCAACCACCATGTGAGGGTGAAACTCAGCCAACACCAAGGAACGACTATGTTTTTAAACATAAAAACATGTTTTATGTGTATATGTTATTTTAACAGCCTTGGCTATCACGACACAATTTCCCGGGCCATGACCGGCGCATGAGCTCAATGGGCATAGCTCACTAAGCCCAAGCAAGCCTATCCATTTACCTTTGCTTAACAAATTTATCATATCATGCATACACACACACCTTTTTCCGGGTGTGAACATAGCCAAAACATAATGGCATTATCGATAATAATATACATGCACTATACCAGTCATGTACTTAGCAATTTACATTGCATACACATATTCACATTGTTAGATTGTATTCACAATACAAAAAGACCCATGACTTCCAGCGGAGACATTTACAATAAAAAGGATTACTATCGAATGCAAGACACATACCCAGGAGATGCACTACGGGGACTCCTCGATCTAGGGTCCAACAGTCACCTGATCTGAAAACATGAATTTTTATAAAACGTGAGTACAATACTCAGTGAGTGAACAAGGAAGGGAACAAGCAACAATTAGGGAGAATTTAAAATCATGATGCACTTGTTTCAAAACAATGCAATTTAGTTCATTCCTATTTAAAACCCCTCCAAACCCGAGAGTTTTTCGCTACAGCGAGCATGAATTTCGCTGCAGTGAAAACAGAGCAACAAGAGAAACATTTTTTCTCACTCAACAAAAAGCCATCCTGCTAAACTAATAAAATCAACATAAAATTCATGAAAATTCTCAAAGTATAATGTGTCAAATTTCACGTACATTACAACCATAAATCATTGTCCATCAATTTGCTATATCACACATATTTACATATGTATATATATATATATACGTATATACCCATCATCATCATCTCACCAACCCATCATCATCATCACCAGCTCATCATCATCATCACCAGCTCATGCGCACTCCCTACTCGCACATGGCTGGGTCATCACCGGGTTATGCGCACTCCCTACTCGCACATAACCGGGTCATCATCGGGTTATGCGCACTCCCTACTCGCACATAACCGGGTCATCCTCGGCTTATGCGCACTCCCTACTCGCACATAGCCGAGTCAACATAATTACACAACATTATATTCAAGCATATATGTATATCAACATAATGCAGCCACATAGAAATCCATAATAACCACATTTCATAACATAAACCTTTTCTCAAAAGCTTGTTCCCAAGGCATTCATTTTCATGAAAAATTGCATAAAATCATTCAAACACTTTGTTCAAAACAGTCATATTCCCAAAACAATTTTGATAGGCAGTCCACTCACAGGTGTCGAAAATCCGGATTCCGGGTGAACTCTGACTAATAGTCCTCAGGCGTAATTCCTTTGCCTTTTCCGGACGTCTCACCACCTTGACAAATAACAAAGTCGAGGAATTTACTATATTGTCCCTAAATTGATATAAATTAATTTAAACTACTAATGCTTGATATGTAAATGCAAAAATATGTCCGATTACCGCTTAATCACGGTATCGATTAAATTCGACCGATCACCCGATTAATCGGCGATTGTGTCCAAATCACCTCCAAATTAATTCATTTCTCCTCTAATACCTTAATTTACCACATACATTTAAATAAAGCCAAATTCAGCATTAGAACCCTCACAGTTCCTTATAGAAAAATTTGGTCATTTGGTGCACTAGCATCGAATTTTTTTCTACATAACCGTTTCACCTTAATTCATCATTTTCCATGCCATTTTCCTTGAAATAAAAACAATCCCCCATTGATATTCAGCCCTCATGGTTCGACCAACAAGGAACCCTAGAGAAATTGAATATTTCTTTTGTGTTTTTGTTCATAACCATGCTTAACTATCCCTAAACACTAACATAGTCTAAAATCAAATTATTCCAACAACAATTCCTCTTCCATACCCATTTTTCAGAATTGAATTCATCATGATAACTCAATATTCAACCATGGAAATCAAGAACAAAAGCATGGGTAAGCTAGGTATCAAGGAGAATTAAAGAAATTTTAACTTACCTAGCTTGTTTCCTTGAATTCCAACACTTTCTCTTTGATTTTTCCCACCTAGGGCTTGTTCTTCCTTGGTTTCTCTTCTCTTCTGGTTTGGCTGATCACTATGGGAGAAATGGGCTGATTTTTATGCCTTTTATAAAGAAAATAATGAATGGATGAGATTTTGACACATGTCACCATTCCATTGGTCCATGTGTCATACTTAGCCATTAAGCAATCTCTCTCCACCACACATTTCTCATGTTTATCCATTTACAGGATGAATAAAATCCCTTGGCCTTGACAGGTGCTGGGGCGAAAAATTTACCGATTTACCCTCGAGACGAAAAAATTTACGATTTTGCCCCTATACTCTGAAATGTACCGGAATCAAATTATTTCTACTTTTCAACCTCAAATAACACTAACATTGATCAATATTAACCAAATGGGGCAAAAAATTCATTTTATAAAAATTCCCGTTTAGTCCTCTAGTGGTAAAATTACCAATTTACCCTTGTGCTCCAAAAATACCAAGAATCATAATTTTTTTTTCACTGCTAAACATCATTTTATACTCCAATAATCATAATTATATTTCATATAATTACTTTTGGTCAAATGTGATCAAATCTTGGCTAAAAATCTCCATTTAATCATGAAATGGTAAAATAACCGTTTTGTCCCTAATCGGTCAATTTTCTTGATGGACTCCAAACTGGACCTTGAACCCTGAATCACTATTTTAAGTCATTCTGTGGGTTTTCAAAATTTTCAATTTCCTCTTAGAATTTCTATTTGAACTAGTTCAAGGCTCGATTTAACTTAGTTGTACCACTCGGTACAATACCGTCTTTTAATCGAGCTTGACAGGGTCTCACATTGGCGGTCTCGGTTGGATGCCCGACGCAAGGTGTCACCGAGTACAAGTTTTGGCACGAGCCAAGTTTTAAGAGAGTCATAAGCCTTGCTGATTATTTATGATGAAATGTAATTGTTCTATATGGTTGAAATGAGTTTGAATGTTATGAATTATATTTTGAAGAGATGTTTTAATTGTCTTCATTTACTCGGCTTTAGATGTTATAGATGAACTTTGCTTACTCATTGGATTTATAAAAACTCACCCCCTTTTTTTCACCCATTTCAGGTTCAGAGCAGTTTGGAGACAATCGATTTTGTCGAGGGTTTGCTTTTGGATTTGCACCTTTAGAAATCATAGGTCTACAGTCCTTTTTATTTTTGTTATTTTAGGACTCACATGTCATTGTAAAATATTTTTGTATACCTTGGCACTATGTACTATTATGTATATGAATTTATTTTGTTACTACGCTACAGAAATTATTTACGTAGAATTTTATAAATATTGTTTTATATGAAAATGGAATATTTTATCCAATATTTTTATTTAGTTCTATTAGTTATAAATTCACTTTAAAAAGATGATTTAGACACCTAAATTTATAATTTTTATATGAAATGTATAATTTTAATTCATATACTATATTTTTAGCAAGTTTCAAAATTTTTGGGTAAAATGACCAAAATACCCCTGTACGATAGAAATTACTTTTTGATTGTCTTTGATTTGAAAATAATCTATATTCCTTTAAAACATGATATTTAGTAACTGTTGCTCATAGGGGAGGTGGAAAACAGATGCTAGAGCCTTGTGAGATTTCGGTTGACATTCCCGGTAAGGTTTGTTTATCGGGACATCGCAGCGGTTGTCACGGGCTCGAAGAGATTACCGGGTCGTGACATGTCATGTTTTTTTTTGTAGCGATTACTCCTAATTGCCTTTCGTGATATGGTGCCTAACTTAATTTAGGATGCAATTATTAAGATATCTCACTTTTTTTTAGATTTATGCTTAACCGAAATACCTGTAGATCACATGGAAGCTTTGGAAGGAAAATTTGTTGAAACTATATGCAAACTAGAAAAAATCTTTCTTTCTAGTTTTTTTGACTTTATGAAGCATTTGCTGATTCACTTACCTTATGAGGCTAAGGTGGGTGAACCCGTCTAGTATCAATGGATGTATTTGAGAGGTATTATATCTGTTATTAGATTTCAATTATTTCATTAGAAGAGTTTAAGATACTTATTAAGTTTTATGAATATTATAATGTTTAGGTTTTTGCATAATTTAAAGAAGAAAGTGAAAAATCCACCTTTCGTGGAGGGATCTATATGCGAGGCATATATTATTGAGGAAGTCTCCTTAGTTTGCTCATTGTATTTTGAACCTATTGTTTAGACAAGATTAAATTGAGTGCCATGTAATGATGATGGGGGAGACATGGACTCTAACAGTTGTCTTTCAATTTTTACTCATCCTGGGTGAGCTTTTGGTCAACTAGATAAATCTTGATTTTTAGACAAAGATTAGTTATATGCTGCCAAACTATATGTTTTAATGAATTGTAAGGAGATGTTTCAATATATTAAGTAAGTACCATTATACATTAAGACCTAATGATTGATACAAGAATAATCTTGATTTGTAATATGGAAGTAATGTTAGGACGTTTGATGAAATGCTGAAGAGAGATGTTGTCCATATATCAAAAGATGAATTAGAGAAAGTACATGATGTAACATTTGCACAATGGTTCCAAGAATATGTAAGTTTATGTGCAAACTATAAGTTGCCACTTAATAATAAATATGCATTACTGATGTGCATTAACAATTAATGCTCTTGTTTTACATTTTGGTAGGTCACAAGATGTAGGGATGAAACTGACCCATGTATACTTGAAATTTCTCATGGTCTTGGACGTATGGCCAGGTGTTACAAAGGATACTTTGTAAATGGTTTCAAGTTCCACACCTTAGATTATGGGCAAAATCGTAAGACAATGAATAGTGGGGTATGCGTCAAAGGGAGTTTTATAATGATTATGAGCATCACTTTATGGTATCTTGGCGAATATAATCGAGTTGGAATATTTGGTATCAGAAATATAGTTATGCTATTTAACTGTCATCGGTTTAACAATGAAAAAGGTGTTAAGGTAAACCTTTTCATGGTCTTAATGAAATTAAATACAACTCGATGCTTGCTACGAATGAACCATTTGTTTTAGCTGCATAAGTTCATTAGGTTTACTATAGTAGTTATTTGTTAACTATAAGAGATCGACATGATTGGTAGGTAGTATTTGAAACAATAGCTAGGAGTAGATTCCACCTTCCATGTAGTGGAGACAAAGGAAATGAAATTGTTTTGAATGAAGAAGTATACCAAGAAAATGATGTGTCTATTCCAATTAATATTACTTTTTTCGAGGACCTTGATATCCTTACAGTATTAACAAGTGGTGATTATGAAAAGGTTAATGCCTTGATTGAGGACAGAGATAATGACATGAAGGAGATGAAGATGAAGAAGAAATAGATGAAGAAGTACTTGAGGACCAAGATGAAGAAACTTTTAATGATAGCAATGATAATGAAGTCTACAAAGAACATAAGTTTGCTTACTCTAAAAGCAATTAATGATGTTAGAAATATATGTTATTGGTTTTGTATCTTTTCTTACATAATTATTTAACTTAATTATTATTATTAAAAAATCTTGATATGTTATTATATTATTTTAATTTATATTTTAAAATGTTTAAATGTATGTTAGAATGGTATGCTTTTGTTAACATATTTTATTGTAAACATGAATGGGAATTAGTCTTGATTCTTATCTTTTGATGATGATTTTGATAGTTTGTTTCAATTTCTTTTAACTTATGTATGAATATTTTGTTACATTGCAGGAATGATGGTTAAAAAGAAGCATTCAAAACCAAAACCTAGAGCAACAAATGCTTTTAGATCTACGTTGTCACTTATGAATGCTAGTACGTTTCCTAATCCATCCACTCATCTACAGAGGTAGCAGGCCAATGATTTGCCCTTAAAGCTATCCTTTTTGTTTGATGCATCTGCATAGCCATAATCAATGTGACATCTACCCACGATTCTCACGGATCCACATCTATTGATTTAGATGTAAGTGGAGATAGTACATCCTTAAGGTCGAGGGGTAGAGGGCCTAGTGTAGGATTACATGCACTTACAAATCCAACTCAAAGATTACGTATAACTTTTCTTAGAGATAGGTATATTATCTTATATTATAATAAAATAGTTATATCTCTTATATATTTTACAAAGTAATAATTGTGTAAATTAATATTTATTTGTTATGCTTTACATACTACTACTTTTGATATTCTAATATGCTTTACATGTTATGTAAAATATACGCATTATGATTGAGTATAATTGTTAATGAATGCAAGCAAATGAGATGAATCAAGATGTTAGCTTTGTGGAAGTATTCAACCGCACCCATAGACGTTTAGGAGATCATGGTGATTTCATAGACAACTAGTCTAAAACTATTAGTTTACATGAAAAATTGATTGATTTTTACTCCAAAGTTACCAATAAAATTATATACTAATCCTTTTCACTTTTTTATTTGTAGGAAACGTATACTTTTGCATTAGCACAAAAGTATGATGAAGATTCATCCTCACAACTAGAATTTGATCCGCATGCTTGGATTGAAGCAATTGGAGGGATGACTACACGCACTCACGTATATGGGTTTGGTTCTCAAAGGCCTACTGCAACTATACTTAATGATGCAGCAACAACTGAGTTAGTAGCTAGCCATAACACTAGTACTAACATTAGGTTAGAAGAAAAAATGAAAAATCTATCAAATGATATGAGTCAGTTGTGTGAGAAAATGACGTAACATTTTAGAGCCATGGATGAATTTATGGCGAGTATGAACACAATGATGACAAAGAAGCGCTCGAAAAAAGGCCATGTGAGTACTTCAAGTTCAGATTTTGACGAGTAAGGCAACATTTCATGATATTAGCTTATTTTTCAAATTTGACTTAGATATTTTTTTTAATATGGCATTCAATAGCACATTTAACTTTATTTTTATATTTGCTTGACATTTTTAGATCTTGTGTGTTTGTAATAATTTTTAATTCTACCAACTCGACTTTGAATAAGTATTTTAATTGCATGTTAACTATAAGCTACGTAGATTATTTTTATTGATTTGCAATTATAATTTTTTTAATAATGAAATTTACGTTTTTAAGGGATCCTATGGAATTTTTCGTTGGAAATTACCGATAGATTTTCCAACAGAAAACACTTTCGGATGTCCGTTGGAAACTTCCAGCGGAAAATTCCATTAGTAAATTTGCCATTGGAATTTTTGTGTTTTTCAACTGATATTGTGCAAAATAATATATCAAAATTCAGCTATTTTTCGACGGATTTATCTATATTTACAACGAAATTTTTTGACGAAGTTCCAACGAAAAATATTTTCGACAACATTTTCAAGATAGAATTTCCAACAGAAAATTTCATCAAAAATCCATTGGAAAAAAGGATTTCCAACAAAAACTTGACTATTTCCTACAAAAAATTCGATCGAAAAAAGTAAGTTTGTTTTTTTATAGTGAAGGCTACAGTGCTGTGATGCACCAGTGCATCATACAAAATCTAGAAGGTAGAGCACCATGCTGTTGGAAAAGTGAAGTCGTGGCACTGGTGATAGGCAACAACCCATACTTGAACTTGAGAGTAGAAGTCATGGCATTAAGGAGAGTACCATTACGACGCCACAAGGTTGATGCACACCATACTTCATGCCGTGATCACAATTGCATGGCGTCGAGGAGGACAAGGTCGAGGCACCAGACAGATTTCAAAAATTAAAATTTTGACGAGAATTTGGAAATAAGGTATTTTTGAACCTGTTTAAAGGTCTTTGTCAAAGGTCTTCAGGGAAGGATGACAAGCAACTACTCTAGAGAAAAAGAGTCAAAAACGAAGCAAGAAAACAAGAGAATTTGGGAGAGAATTGAGATCGAAAGCACCAACTATTAGTTTCTCTTTCTACTTTTGTGTTTCTCTTAATTTCTCTGACTTGGTTTCATGACTGATTTTCTTTGGATGATTTCTTATTAGTTATTATGA
Source organism: Theobroma cacao (assembly GCF_000208745.1). Lineage (NCBI taxonomy): Eukaryota > Viridiplantae > Streptophyta > Magnoliopsida > Malvales > Malvaceae > Theobroma > Theobroma cacao. The sequence continues at coordinate 24,871,747 of NC_030851.1, read as the reverse complement.
GCAAAACAATTTTTCTAGGATTGTGATGGATTTTAATATGTAATTTAAATATTTGTTTCTCTTTTATTTGCCATGAATGTGTGTGGTTTTGCTTATTCAAATCTATTTTTAATGCTTTTAATTGTTTGACCAACACTTGAATGATATGAGAATCTGAATCAGACTTGACAGAGTAATTTTATATTGGACTAAAGTTTAAATAGTGTATATTCATGTCACTTAGATGATCTGTTTCGCAATTAGGGGAGGCATACGCTTAAATGTCGTACATAGCCAAATTAGAACACTAGCTTAATGAACTTTATTTAATTGCTTATTATAATCATGTAGTGACTTAATTAAGTTAGGTATTTGTGCAAGCATCTCAATAGAAACTTGTGCATAGGTTTGGATTCTAGGTAAACAAAACGACACATGAATGTAAATATTAAGAAAAATAAATGTCAAATGAAGTGTTGAATGAACCCATAATCTTAGGTTTTAATCTATTGCTTTTCTTTAGGAGATTTGTATTCTTCATTAATTAGTTTAGTTTTTTGATTAAATTTAGTTTTAATCAATTATTTACAAAATCGAGTTACTTGAATAAGATTGATCTGTCATAATTTTAATACCTAGTGAACAATTAGGAGCAAATCTTTATGGGATAAGATTCTGGACTTACTATCTATATTACTTGTTCGATACATATACTTGCATGTACTAAATCTACAACATACTCTGACCTCCAAGTGATAACTCTATTATATAGAGTTATCTTGCATTATTTTTGGGCATAAAAAGAGCTACATCTTTGTGTCTTTAAGTTGCATTTAGGTAATTTTCATGCTTTTTATTAATAAGTTTCATGCATGTTTAATTATTTTAATTCAAGTGATTTTAATTTAATCTCATGTTAAAAACCCAAATTTGAGCCATCACTGATTTGGTCCTATTGTTATTGAAGGTTTTATGTGCAAGAGAGCTTAATGGATGATGAACCGTGTAAAATGGCTTGAGGTGTCTCTTGAACATGCTATAGTATTTTGAGTGCAACTTGAGCTACAAAAATTCAGTTGCTGTGATTCTTTGACCGCTAGAAAGATAAGAAAAAGAGTTTCAACTTTCATGTTTATCACTTCATCGAGTTCTAATCAAATTATGGTTAAAATTGCATTGGAAGCTAAAGGACTGCTACAAACTACAAAGTAGTAAACAGAGAGATTGGTGCCTAGGCGCTGGCCACCCTCAAACACAACAGCAAGGGATAGATAGCCTAGCACCTAAGCTATTGCTTCTTATGTTTTTGATGACAACAAAGCATTCCTTATTCATTAATGTCTAACTTCACTTCTCAAGTGTGCAGGATAAAGGTTAATTCCCTTAATAAATCTGATGATTAAAGGCAAGTCAAGAAGCTGGCTAACTTAAAAGAAACATTAATCAATTAAAGAGGCAAAAAAGGAAGGATTTACTGGAAACAGAACATTATTAACTGATTAATGAGAAGCCATAATTAGTTAAGGCAAATCGTGGTGCTATATAAAAATAAAACTGAAAAGCCTTAATCAATTAGCACAAGACTTTACTGATTAAGAGTGTATTGAAAGCAAAATACAAAAGCTTGCTAATGGATTAAGCAAAGAGGTTAATCAGTTAAAGCTCAAGACTTGAAGTACTTAGAAACGTCAAATGTAAATTTAAAGTGAAGTTGACTGTTAAAGGCGCCAAATGAGAGATTTCAAGTTTGAAGATATTTAATCGGTTAATGCTTTTCTCAATTGGTTAAAGTTGAAGTAAGAGAAGTCTCAATTAGTTAAAGGGAGGACTAATCAATTAATGGAAGATTATTGGATGTAGAAGTTTGAAAATAGAATGTTTTTAATCGTCTCAATCAGTTAAAGGGAGGACTAATCAATTAAAGGAAGATTACTACTTGGAAAAGTTTGAAAATAGAATTTTTTTTAATTGGTTAAAGTTTCCTTTAATTGATTAACACAATGAACAGAGCTGCCAGATAATGCAAGTCAGAGAAGGCATAATCTATTAAAGCCTACCTTTAATTAGTTAATAGAAAACTGTTTGCCCATTTGAATTTAAATGCTAGAAGACAAAATAACGATGATAAAGGCATCAGATTTATTCACAACCGCTAAAAACTGTCTCTAACAACCAGATTTGAATCTTCAAGTATAAAAGGGTCTCTAATGGTCAGAGATGAAGAGAGAGAAGCTACTAAGATCACATTTTGAAAAAAAAGCCAAAGAACCTTCTTTTACACACTTGTTCTCCATTCCTATTGTTGTTAAAGTGTTTTGAGCTTAATTGTAAACACTTAGATCAACAAAGGTGATCACTTGTATTCTTTTTCTTTTTATTTCTTGGTTGATTAGAGTGTGTGAATCACTCTAAGATTTATTGTAAGGAATTAGAGCTTGAGTTAAAAGCTCACCTTGTAAAAGCTTGGTGGAAGCTGTTAATTCCACTAATTTAGTGAATTTGGGTTAAAAATCCTTAATTAGGAGATCAAGGTGTGAATATAGGTCAAAGGGATCAAACCACTATAAATACTTGTATTTTGTCCTCTTCTCTTTACCTTTCCTTACTTGGTGTCTTTAACCATAACAAGTTTTAAACCTTCCATCTTATATTTTTAAAGAGTTTTTCAAGCTCAAAGAGTTGCCTTCAAAATTTTTAGTGTTATTCACACCCCTTTAGCATTTTATTGAGACCAATAAGTGATATCAGAGCCAAATCCTCAAAATTCAGGCTTAATTGATGGAGTTGGATCTAAGTGCATTGATGTGTTTATGTAAAACATGGATTTCAAATTGTTTTCTTTTATAAAGGAAGCAAGCAATCCAATTACACAAACAGAGAAATATATCATTCATATTGCAAGTAGCATAATCATATCCTAAAATATAAAAATCTATTAAAGTAAAATAAAATGTACCTTTTTATTTTGTGATTCTTATTTTTGGGTACCATCACACCAACGATTGATTTCTCAACCAAACAAGCTTACCACTTATTCTTCAAGAATGCTTTCAACTTGAACCTTAAGGGGACAAGGTGCGGAATGCTAGACTATAAGATGGCCACCGATTTTGTCTCTCTTTTCTTTCTAAAAATTAATGGTTATTTTTCTCTCAACAAATTCAGCCAAGAATGGGAGAGAGGAAGAGAAGAGCTGTCACGACTCGGAACCTCCCTCGAGCCCATGAAAACCGTCGCGACGTCTTGATTAATACTCATTACCCGGAATACCAATCGAAACCCCGCAAGGCTTACATATCAGTTTTAAATAATTTTCAGTCATTTCCGGCTCAAGTAAATCAAAAGATAAAAATATAGCATTTTTATATAAAATAATATTTATAGAAACACGTGTAAGTAATCTTTTGTAACTTAGAAGTAAAATAAATTCATACATACAATAATTTACAAAGTTATAATGTAAAATAATAATTACAATGACAAGTGACCCATAAATACACCAAGTGTTGGTGATAGTAACCTACTGTCTGTGAGATAGAGGGGTCAATTGGAATCCTCGACAAAATTGGGTATCTACAAGCTACCATAGGTCTGAAGTATTTGGAAAGAAGGTGGGTGAGATTTTACAATTCCAATGAGTAAATAGACATTATCATAAATATCTAAAGGCGAGTAAAATGGAGACAAGTTTAAACAACAAATTACAAACCATTTCATAAGGTTTTCAATTTATTTCTTAAACCATAAAATATTTGTAATTTACCAAAACAATTGTTAAGGCTTATGTCTTTTATTAAAAACAAGGCTCAAGCCAAAACTAATCCTCGGGGATACGTTCGCTGAGGCATCTAACCAAGTCTGCCAAGGTTGTTATGATATTTACATGTGAAACACATTTTTATTTTTAAAACAAGTCGTTCCTTGGCGTTGGCCGAGTTACACATTCACGTGGGGGTTCGATGAAATACCCCATACTTTGATATGGTGATAAATAAAGATGATCGAATGCAAATTGAGGTCAATTAAAATGTTTAAAAGTGATAAGAGATGAAAGGAGTAGTTTAGGATAAAATATTTCGCAAGTGAAAAAAATATAATAAAATAATAATAATTTTATTGAAGGAGAATTTGTGAGATAAAAAGCAATTTGGAAGTCAAGTTAGGCATAATAAGGTATTTTGGGTACCAAGGAGACAAGATAAAATTTTTAGAATAAAATAATATTTTATTAATAAATTAATATTAAAATATTAATATTTAGCCGGATGTCGAAGTCAATCAAGAAGGAGGATCATATGGTTGATCCAAGTGGGGGAGATGATGACAAGCCCGACTCTACAGAAATATTTGTGATGACATACATGTGGTGGATAGCATGTTTACATGCTAAGAGAGTCTTGAAAAATTTACAAAAGTCGGTATTGTACCTAGAGGTACAATAAAGTTGATTTAAGCCTCGAACTAGATCAAATAGAGAATTTACAATGAAATTAAGAATTTTAAAGTCC
>NC_030851.1:24837921-24865274 GCF_000208745.1 Theobroma cacao | reverse complement strand
GGATTATAAAATCTCACCCCTTCTTCCTATACATTTTTCAGGCTCAGGACAGTTTGTAGATAGTCGAGTAGGACGAGAACTAAGCTCGGAACTGCATTATAGAAAGTAAGAGTTCACAGTCTTACATCCTCTTGGTCAATTGGAGCCCACGTGTCATTGCAGATCAAAACTTATATTTTGGTTATCTGTATTTCTATTCATACAATTTTTACTTTACTTTCATGTGCGAAAAATTATTTACGAATATTTCTATAAAAATTTATTTTATGAGAAAATAGAATATTTTATTTATTATTTTTGAATAGTACTAGTTGTCAACAATTTACTTTCAAATGAACGTTTTAGATACTTATTTTGCTTTTAAATCATTAAATATATATTTTCTGCTTACCTACTACATTTTTAACAAGTTTTGAGATTTTTGACAAAAAATTACGAAAATGCCCCTATGAGCCAGAAAATAATATTTTATTGTTCTTATTTGAAAATGTCTTATGATTTTTTTTAAAATGCTAGATTTAATAATTGTTGCTCACCAGGGAGATGCGGAAGTTGATGCTAAGCCTTGCGGGGTTTCGATCGGCATTCGGGATGAAGAATGTCTGTCGAGGCCTTGCGGCGATTGTCACGGGCTGATGGGGAGTTCCGGGTCGTGACATTCGACATGAAGTGAGCTCTAATACTACCTTGGGAGTTACCCTCCTCGCCTCTACAATCGGAGTAACTATGTAACCGGGTTTACTGTGCCGCTCTAATAGGCAGTCCACAGAAACTCGTCACTGCAGTAACTAAACCCACCAATTTTAATAAAATTTCGACAATATAACGTGGCTTTTATTTATTTACACAGCCTGCATAATAAAAACAGCTTACATAAATTCCCAATGCAATTTATCAAATATAGCCACCTATACTCATATTTCATAAGCCATTCATAGGAAAATATATATTTCAAAATAATTGTCAACCTCCAATTACTCAATTTCATAATCAACATAATATATTTTTATTTGTCACATTTATTTTTAAAACATCAAAAATCCCGTTTTAATCTCACTTTCATTTCATAAAAAACATAAAGAGCATTTAAAAATAAACTCTAGATAATTTACAATAATAATAAGTTTACTCACCGTTTGTACAAATTAACTGATTTTTAGGTGCCCCGATCACTATTCGTCGGGTATTACTTCCCTGCCTTTATCGGAAGGCTCTCCTCCTAAACACATTACAAAATTTACACAATTCACCACATTGATGCTAAATCACTATATAATTGACTTAAATTCTATACTAATGCATGGTATGAAATGCAATAGCCTAAAACGGCTTAAACGCGGTATTAACCTATTTTTGGCACTTTAGTCGATAAATTGCTAACGCGTTCCATTTTAGCTCTAAATTGTCTCATTTTCTCTCTAACATTTCTAACCATTAAATATCAGCCAATAGCCTTCTAAAATCACCAAAATCAGCTCACTTTCCTTCTTGGAAAATTCGGTCAAAAATGGGACATTAACTCGGTAAATTTTTCACTTTGTTTTTCTATCACATTTAACCATTTTCAGTTCATCATCATTGTACATCAATGCATATTCAGCCAAGGGTGGGTATTGTGAAAATTTCATGCTTTCTTGCCCAATTTAATTTCTATACACATTTAACTAACTAAAACTACCAATTTAACTAAAAATCAAAACCTAAAAATTTCAAATTCCTCACCCATGAATTTCGTCCAGCCCTTGATATCACTTTTTGATCTCTCTCCTCAAGCATGCTAAATGGAAACAAAGGCATAAGAAAGGTAGAAATCAAGCTAAAGTTGAAAAATCTTACCGTTAGACTCGTAAAGGGTCGAAAAACACGATTTCCCCTTTGGATTTTCTAGTTTTCCTTTGGTTTTTCTCTTTTCTTCCTTTCCTCTCTATTTTCTCTCTTGTTCTCTCCTTATGGCCGGCCATCACTTAATATGGGGTTTAAATGGGCTGACTTTTCATTAAAATAATATTAAATCATTAAAAAGTGCAATGTATCACTTTCCCATTAGCCATTTTTTAAAATTTCATCCATTAAACTTCTATTTTTCACCACTTGAAATACCATAGTTATTCATACCAAAAATAACTAAATTTTATAATTTTGACAAGTTTTGGGTGGTGAAAATTACGGTTTTTACCCCGAGACGACAAAATTACCGTTTTACCCCTATGTTTCAAAAATTGCCGGAATTGAAATTTTTCACTTTCTATCATTAAATTATACTCCAAATAGTTAATCTTGGTCAAAATTTTCACTCCATGATCAAATTATTATCTTAGGTGGCAAAATGATGATTTTGCCCCTAAACATCAAAATTTCTAATTTTTCCCCAAATGAACCCTCGAACTCCGAACAATCATTTTTAGTCATTCCTGGACTGTAAAATATTAAATTTCATCCTACGATTCTTATTTGAACTAGTTCGAGGTTAAATCAACTCAAGTGTACCGTTAGGTACAATATCGGGTTTCGTCTATTCTTAGGACTTTCCTAGCATAATAACATGTTACTCAGTACATGTATGTCATGACATGTGTTTATAGGGTCGGGTTTTACAAGTGCAACAAAGTTCGGAGCAGAAAAGAAGTGATAGCTGAAACTTTTTTAAGAAAGCCACGTGCATTTCTTTTTTTCCACTCTATTCTCTTTTTATTAAAACTCTCGCCTCAAAGGTTTAAACAAAATCAAATACCTTTGAATCAATCTTGACCATCCATTTAGAGTTATGGAAGCATCAAACATGCTCCATAATTATTAAAATTAAAATTAAAAAATAAATAATTTAATTCTTTAATTATCATTTAGAGTTCTTGATAAAATAAAAGTCCTTGTTAATTAATAATTCTTATTTTATTATTATCCATCTGTAATTAAAAATAATTAATAATAAATAAAAGAGTGCTACTTAAATATGGAGTGTCCTTTTATCAATATGGATATCTAGATTGAGACAAACATGTTTTTTTTTTTTAATTTAAGACAACTCTTGTCTTTAATTAAGACAAAACATGTTATCTTGTCTAAATTGAGACAAACATGTTTTCTTGTCTAGATCAAGCCAAAACATATTTTTCTTATCTTAAATTAAGACAAACATGTTTTCTTGTCTAAATTAACACAAAATATGGTTTCTTGTCTAAATTAAGACAAAACATGTTTTTTTATCTTAATTAAGACAAACATGTTTTTTTGTCTAAATTAAGACAAAACATGTTAAAGCTGTTATTTTTATATACAATTTAATTAATCAAATAAAACATGCATTCCAACTTAAATAAGTTGCATTCTACAAATCTAAATGGGGAATCTATTTGGACATAGATATTTCAAACTCCAATAAACTTAGAATAATTTTTAATCTCATTAAGATAATTCAAGTTTATTAACTATGAAATCACTCCACCATAGATTCATGGCTACACCCTTGGATTAACTACATTATCAAGAAATTATTCAATGCTTGATAATAATTATTAGTTGTCCAATTGCAAAACTTATATTGTGAACCCTCATAACTATTCAATGATAAAAGGTGAAATTATCGTTTTACGCTTTATGTCAATTTTGTCTTTTAGTCTCAAATTTCATCCAATTAGTGATTCAATACTCCAGATCTAATCTTTTGAGTGTCTAGATGTGATGAGTAACTAATTCATCATTCTACTGGGCCCAGATTAATCACCAATCTTTTCGAAATCACTATAAGTGATTTTAATGCTTTGAACTCCGATATTTTGATATATGTTCCCAGATGTTCATCTCGATTATAATCGTAACATATGGAGTTTAGATCAATGCTTTATGATGATCATGCTCATGTTATATCAAAGATTATAAAGAGATAAAACACGAGTCCACTATCCATCAAGATTTTATAAATCTGAATATGGAGATCCAAGTTGCCATGAAAAGCCAAAGGTGGATGCAAGCTTAGGCATGAAGTGCTTAATGTATGCTATCCCCTAAGATTTGACCAACTAGTTTCCTTTTTTAGCTTAAAGAAACTAAAGTAGAAAAGTCCATAACCATCTTAATAGAACAGCATGTGATAGATTTAATTTTATGCAATATATTAAATGTTATGCATGCTAATCAAATGAGACCTTAATAAAATGAAAAGGATAAAATCCCTCGATAAATATTGAGTCACATACCACGTATGATTAAGTTGCCTTCCACTATATAGCAAGATAACTTGGCTGCTCTTTTAATTGAAGGCTTGTTGAGCATACTCAAGGCCACACTTTTACACGAGTATGTTTAAGCTATTGGTGGGTCTTACTCAACTAGTTTCATAAAATCTGAATGCTTGGAAATTTGATTATTATGGAAACTAGAGGCAAAGGCTAGGCAAAACATATATGATATGTGTAGGCAATGTGTTGTCACCTAGCTGATCTAGGAGTTGTACAGAGATATAATTGGTAAGCTCAGTTACCTACCTAATCCACCTATCATAGTTTGTTGAGCACACTCAAAGCCATGACTAGATGGATGGTGTCCTAACCCACTAAGAGAATCCTAGTAGAGATCTCTCGAGGTGATATGGAAGGTTATCATCTTGTACAAACTAAAAGGGAACTATTTAAAATTTTAAAACCTTCTTTTAAATAAGTTTTGCAAGATATTTACTTATTGCTTTATTTTATCTATTTAGACATAATTTATATACATGGCTAATAATTTGTCACTGCGAAGCATCTTAGATGCAAATAAACTCACTAGACCAAACTTCCTCAATTGGCTTCAAAACCTCAAGATCGTCTTAAAACAGGAGAAGAAATAATATGTCCTTGATACTCTTATTCCACTAGTCCCTACTGCTACTACTAATGCTAGTGATGAGGATAAGGAAGCATATCAACATCATAAAGATGACGATGATCAGGCAGCATGTGTAATGCTAGCTAGTATGACCCCTGAGCTCCAAAAGCAACATGAGCACATGGATATCCAATCCATGATTCTTCACTTTAGAGAACTGTTCGATAAGAAAGGGTGTACTAAGAGATATGAGATCTCTAAAGAACTATTCTAATGCAAGATAGCAAAAGGTAGTTCTGTTAGACCCCATGTACTGAAGATGATTGGACTCATCAAGAGACTTAGACAATTGGGATTAGAACGGATCATGAGCTAAGTATAAACTTAGTTCTATAATTTCTTCTTGATAGCTTCAATCAGTTCACGTTGAACTTTCATATGAATTGATTGAAAGCTTTTTTTCTTGAACTTTTGAATATGCTAGACATGGCAAAGAGGTCCATCAAGAAAGATGAGGGATCATTGCTTCTTGTTGCTTCTTCAAAGGCTCATACAAAGCAACAAAAGAAGAAAGCCCAAAAAGGGAAGAAGGTAAAATCTCAAAATGAGAAGGCATTGAAACCTAAGGCAGGTGTCAAAAAGGACAAAGACAAGGATATTTGCCATCATTGTGGCAAACTTGGGCATTAGAGAAGGAATTACAAGGAAGCTTACTAAAGTTTCTGATTTAGATGCCATTTGTTAAATAATTCTACTTTATGTATTAAAAGTATATGATATCTCAAAGTTGGTTTTCATATGTTTGACATATTGCAGGGACTAAAGATAAAGATGTGTAAGATCTTGGCTAAAAAGGTGACCACATGGATGGACTACGTAAAGCATTCAATGCTACATTGGATAGTTACACTCCTATTTATCTTGACACGTTGGATAATTTATTTGGATGTTTTTGAAACATTAATTATGTTATTGCCATGGGAATGGCTGGTGAAACATTGTCTTTAGCATTTGGATATGGAAGCTCATATGTTTCAAGTTTGAATAATTATTTGGAATAATTATGTCATATTTAATTATCCATGCTTTATGTTTATCCTCGTAATGATATTTGATCAATTATGAATTATGTTCAATTGATCAATTATGAATTATGTTCAATTGATCAAAAGGTTGAATATTGATTCATACAAAATGGAACTTTCTTAAGAACAAAACATAGAGATGAATGTTCAAGAAAGAAAGCAACTTCATATTGCACTATGATTTGGTCCATATCTCTCTAACATACAAAGCCCATTATGATATTCCAATCCAATACGATTCCAAGTATACATAGAGATGTATATATATGTGTAACATCTGGAATATTCAAAAGAGTTTGAATATTACTTTCACAAAGGATCTTAGATTTAGTGGGAACCTAATGTCAATAAAAATTTTAAGGGGCCCAAATAGCATAACACAGTGTGACATATGTATATGATGCATACAGCATAGTCTAGTTGGAATGGTTCCAAGGAGCACAAAAAAAAAAGGCACTATACGTGTTTATAAATAAAGTCATATACATCCTATTAAAAAAGGCTATAGTAAGAAGATATTTAAATTGTTAGTCCATGGAATTGATAAGGGTTTTGAACATTGCTAATGTAATAATGGAGCCATACTAATAGAACCTAGGTCTCATTAGATCTAGATATAGTAATATGACATGATGTGATGCATGGACATCATGAAGATAGATAAAAGTAATTAACCACATTGAAGGGCACAAGAAAGTCTACATGGAGACACGATTGCTAGATGGATTTGAATCCACATACGATGAGGTAGCAATTGGCTTTGTGCTAGTGGGAGATGTTAGGATGAGCCCTTGGTAATTCTATTTTATAGAATTATTTTACTCCAATTTTGTTATTAAATACTAGCTAAGTCCTCAATTTTCAATTATAATTAAGTTATTTCTAGTTGTTTTTATAATTAGTTTTTTTTAGTAAGTTATTTTAATTTTATGTTATTCCTTTTAATTTGGTTATTATTTATTAGTTTTTATATTTTTTGAAGGATTAAAAGTGACTGAGCTTAATTTTGGAAAGCAAAGTGTTGAAAGACCCAAAATCTACTTGCATATACTTCAGTATTTTAGCCATATCGCGAGCTACAAAAATCCAAATGATGCGATTCTTGGACTATTGGAAAGCTAGGAGATAGAGCTACAACTTTTATGCGGATTACTTTGCCCAGTTCTGCTTTGAGGATAGAGAAAATTGCGTCTAAAAAAGGCTAGATGTACTGTGCCAGGAATGGAAATTTGTAAAGACTGGAAATTGATTTTTTGGGCCTCTCATTACATTTTTAAGCCCAAGTAAACCTTAGGTCAACTTAAGGAGGTATAGGTCAAGTTATTATTATAAATAGTATGTGTTTAACAACTTTTGAGAGACAACTTTTAGGAGATTCAAAAAGCTAGAAGTTGAGGTTGAAATTTGGAGATCAATGCGGCAAATATTGTTTTGTTTTCTTCCTTGGCTTTTATTTTTCTTGTTACTCTCAATGGTTGAATTTATTATAATGTTATTTGTTTTTGCCATCATGAGTAGCTAATTTTCTTTTTCTAGGATTGTAATTGAACTCACATGTAAATTAAATTTTTAATCTCTTTCTTGCTTATTTTTAATGGGATTTGAATTGTTTATTCCAATTTGCTCTTAATGCTTTTAATTGTTTGGCCACCAATTAAATTGATCTAGGAACCTAAACAAACTTGGAAGAGGGAGTTTAGAGTAGACTAAAATTGGGATAACATATGATTATATTAATTGATTTGCCTATAAGATAAGGATATACCTATAAGCCATATGTAGCCAGATAAGACCCTGAACTTAATGAGTCTATTTTAATTTCAATTAACATAGGGATATAGTATTTTGGTTAAAATAGATATTTTTATAAGCTGAGTCGGGAGACCCTTATAAATAATTTATGACTCTAGGTTAGCAATTCAACCCATTGAAGTAAGTTAAGGAAGAGAGGTAAGATTTAGATGAAGTGTAAGGGATATTGTAATCCTAGGCTTGTTTGATTTGCTTTTTACCCAATTATTTTGTTGCTTTAATTTTTAATTGAATTAGTTTTAGTTAATTAATTTAGTTATTTGAGTTTGATTGTTTGGATAAAATTAAATTGTTCTAATTTTAGTACTTAATAAATTTTTAGATCAATTCCCTGTGGGATCAATACTCTACTTGCTAATATACTATCTATTCGATACGTATACTTGCGTAGTAGGATTTTAACTGACAAGTTTTTGGTGTCGTTGCTGGGGAATTGCTTCTAAAATTTTTACTAATACTAATATCAAGCAAATTTAGTCTTAATTCAATTTTTTTTATTTTATTTTCAAGTACTTTTGATTGAGGAGATGAATTATTGTAACTATCAGTGGACATCTGAACAATTTATGCCTAGGAGAGTTGCTAGTGATTATGAGTTGGCTATTAATGCTTTGGCAACCGAAGTAGATGCTTTGTCTCAAAAAATTAACGCTTGAGGTGTTAATGGTTTTCAATTTCCTTTTGTGGTATGCGAGCTTTGTGGAGATAGGCATTCAAGTGATTGTTGTCCAACCTATTATGAATCAATGCAATTTGATGGAAGCTTCAATGGGCAACAAAACAATTGGTACTCCAACAGTTACAAGTCATGGTGGAATCACTCAAATTTTTCATGGTGTAATGATCAGGGTTCTACATATTCATCACAACCTATTTTTCAGCATGATTTCCAATCACAAGTTAGAGCCCCTATTCTGGAAAAGAAGCTAACTTTGGAGGATATGTTAATGTAATTCATGACAAAGAATGATGCCATCATTCAAAGTCAAGCAGAATCAATCCAAAATCTTGAGACTCAAGTGAGCCAACTTGTCAATTACATCAACAATAAGCCTTAAGAAATTTTACCAAAAGACATTGAGCCTAATCCTAGAAGTGAAGAATATGGTAAGCATCTTGATGAGGTAAATGGCAAAACTATGGTAGATGATGGAGATAAAGTAGATCAAGGTAATACTTTCAGTGATCAAGTTCAAGATGAAAAAATTAAGCAAGAGGAGGAAGTATCTACACCACCACAAGTCACGCCATATGTGCCTTCTAGTCCTTTTCTAGATACAGTTGATGAGTTACGTAAGGAGGTTGTTGATATGGAAATTCCAAAACAACTCCTTAAAGCTTGTTTGGTTCAAGATGCAACAACCAAGGACCAGAATGAGGAACTCACAAATGTTACACATGTTTTGAAAGCTATACCAAAAGTGCATTATTCAAGAAGAACTCAATTTGAGAAGTTGGGTAAAAGTCAACTTATTCCACCACCTTCTATTGAGCAAGCACCAAATATTAAGTTAAAGCCACTACAACCTCATCTTAGAAGGAGACTACTTTTACACCTCAAACTTTTTCCATGCAAACTCAAACCTCCTTAAAGGGTGAATGAAGACCTTAACCAAAGTCAAGCTAGTGACTATAAAGAAGCGTTTCTTGGGAGGCAACCCCAGTTATATCCTTTTAGATTTAGCTGTTATTTTAGTTACTTTTTGTTTTTCTATGTGAATAAATAGTTATAACCTCTCCCTAGCTTATTTTGTTACGTATGCAGATTTGGAAAGCATGAAGATAAGGAGAAAGAAAATTAGAGCTTTCAAAGCACTACCACCATTGATAAGGGAGTTTAATTTCCTTATATATATATTTTTAGCTTTTCAAATTGAGGACAATGTGCAATTTAAGTTTGGGGGAGGGTTTTACTGTTATTAGTTTTTGTGATGTTTTTAGGTTAGTTTACTTTCGTAATTTTTTTTTTGTTTTTAGGATTTATTTTAGGAATGCTTGGGATGGAAATTGCCTATGCCATGATATTACCAATCCTAGGATGATATTTTAATTATCTTTTGACTCTTAGCTTTTGGGAAGCATATAGTTATGATTTAATTTTATGTGATATTCTTGTATTAGTTTTATTTTAGAATGTGACTTCCAATAATTTGAGCATTATACTCTTTTACTTAGAATTTTTGTGTGATTTAGAGAAATTTTATGTTCATGAAAAAGTATAGTGAAGTCAAGAATTCTAGAATTTGTTTGATTCTCTCTCGAGGCGAAATCTTAGATAACACTTAGGATAGGAAGTGATCTAGGCTATCTTTGGATCGTTTGAGCCTTTTTGAGCCTACCTTATTATATTTATCCTTAGTCACCTTTTTTTAGCCTAATTTACCTTTTCTTTGTAATTACACAATTATGTTAGCCTTAGCCTTTCTATTTAAATCTAGTAATTTGAACCTTTCACCCTCTAAGTATTTTAATCTTTCTAAGGAATGGTTTGAGCTTAAAGATAAATTGAGGGAGAAAAGTGAAAAAAAAAACAAGAAAAGAAAAAAAAAGTGATGGTTGTTAGCAAAAATTACCCCTTGTTTATAATTGTTAAAAATAAGTTTGGGGGTTGAAAAAAAAAAGAAAAGAAAAGAAATAAATGTGTTGTAAAAAGGAAAGTTTAGTTCAAGTTTGGGGGTGCTATTTAAAAAACAAATTGAGCTCTTTATATGTCCTAGATTGATTAAGTGCTTAGGGTGAATTTGAGCCTAAATATATCCTTTATCATACCTTGACCCTAGCCTTACATTACAAGCTTGATAAAGACCTATTGATCTTTGAATAAGTGTTAATCTACATTAGTGGAGAGAGAGATGAAAAGCAAACCTATGGGATCCTAGTACTAATCTCTGCTTAGATTTGGCATAAACTAATCCGAATTGCATGATATTCTTTGTAAGAGAGCATTCACACACACAGAGGAAGTCCATTCGAAAAATAAGTTTTCACTTTAATTGATGCATAAATTTAAGGATTAGCTGTATGTTACTTGAAGTTGGAATTTGAGTTAATTTTTGAGGAAAAATTGGGAAATCATGATTTGGTACTTCTATCTCTCGTTCAAGGATTTTTTTTTTTTATGTTCAGTTTTCTTTTTGTGATTTTCTTTTGCTTGAGGACTAGCAAAATCTTAAGTTTAGGGGTGTGATAATTCTATTTTATAGAATTATTTTACTCCAATTTTGTTATTAAATATTAGTAAGTCCTCAATTTTCAATTATAATTTAGTTATTTCTAATTGTTTTTATAATTAGTTTTTTTTCAGTAAGTTATTTTAATTTTATGTTATTCCTTTTAATTTGATTATTATTTATTAGTTTTTATATTTTTTGAAGGATTAAAAGTGATTGGGCTTAATTTTGGAAAGTAAAGTGTTGAAAGACACAGAATCGGCTTGCATATACTTCAGTATTTTAGTCATATCTCGAGCTACAGAAGTCAAAATGATACGATTCTTAGACTATTGGAAAACTAATAGACAGAGCTACAACTTTTATGAAGATCACTTTGCCAAGTTCTGCATCAAAGATAGAGAAAATTGCATCGGAAAATAGCTGAATGTACTGTACCGGGAATGGAAATTTCTAAAGACTGGCAATTGATTTTTTGGGCCGCTCATTACAGTTTTAAACCCAATTAAACCCTAGGTCAACTTAAGGAGGTATAGGTCAAGTTATTATTACAAATATGATGTGTTTAACAACTTTTGAGAGACAACTTTTGGGAGATTCAAGAAGCTAGAAGTTGAGGCTAAAATTTGGAGATCAAGGCAGCAAATATTGTTTTGTTTTCTTCCTTGGCTTTTATTTTTCTTGTTACTCTCAATGGTTGAATTTATTATAATGTTATTTGTTTTTGCCATCATGAGTAGCTAATTTTCCTTTTCTAGGATTGCAATTGAACTCACATGTAAATTAATTTTTTAATCTTTTTCTTGCTTATTTTTAATGGGATTTGAATTGTTTATTCCAATTTGTTCTTAATGCTTTTAATTGTTTGGCCACCAATTAAATTGATCTAGGAACCTAAACAAACTTCGGAGAGGGAGTTTAGAGTAGACTAAAATTGGGATAACATATGATCATATTAATTGATTTGCCTATAGGATAGGAATATACCTATAAGCCATATGTAGCCAGATTAGAGCCTAAACTTAATGAGTCTGTTTTAATTTCAATTCACATAGGGATATAGTGTTTTGGTTAAAATAGATATTTTTATAAGATGAGTCGGGAGACCCTTATAAATAATTTAGGACTCTAAGTTAGCAATTCAACCCATTGAAATAAGTTAAGGAAGAGAGGTAAGATTTAGATGAAGTGTGAGGGATATTGTAATCCTAGGCTTGTTTGATTTGCTTTTTACCCATTTATTTTGCTGCTTTAATTTTTAATTGAATTAGTTTTAGTTAATTAGTTTAGTTATTTGAGTTTGATTGTTTGGATAAGATTAAATTGTTCTAATTTTAATACTTAGTAAATTTTTAGATCAATTCCCTGTGGGATCGATACTCTGCTTGCTAATATACTATTTATTCGATACGTATACTTGTATAGTAGGATTTTAACTAACAAGTTTTTAGGCAGCCAATTGGGATTGGTTAAGGCTTATTCCAATCATGCAACAATATCATTCATATTGAATTATTAGAGGTTTTCCTCCATCAATAAGGCATCAATTATAATGAATTATAAGTTTAATTGGATGAAGTCCATGAGATTAATATGCCTTGCAAGGGAACTATAATGGGTTACAGTTATGAGATCCCTATGCATCAAAGCATAATCTTAAACTATTCCCGGTTAATGTATCATTGAGATTGGACATCAATGATGTTTAAAGACTAGTATATTCTATATTCTTTACTTTGGAAGTAAGCAATCAATCTCACAGATTGTAGTATAAAGATACTTGAAACTAGAATATAGGTGCTTGCTTAGAATATCAAGTTCACTAAACTTGACCTGCCATGAGAAATGCATTTGGTATTTCACTCAAGTGTCTATGTAATTCTTTTTATATGTTAGTTGTGTAAATACTCCTTAAACTTGAGACACTAGGTTGTCTTATGTGTGGAGTGCTATGTTTTGATTTCATCCCTATGGGTGCTTAACTAAGGTTGCCAAAATATGATGCTTTTGGGAATAGCATGAAGCATGTGAAGGCAAATGATTGGTCAAGATAGAAATCATCACCTCAAGTGATTCAGGGGACATATTCTAACTGTTCTTGGTTGATATTAGCTTATTGATGTCCTTGGCCAAAGCGACTTAAAGATTATGAAAGGAGTTTCATAAGTCTTTATAAAGCTAATGATCAAACTTTAAGAACAATATAGAGATCAATAAAAGTAGATACTGCACCATGCTCTTATCATCTTCGGGATATATGATAAGGGAATGAATTACACTAAAAAGCTGATCATTGAGAGGTTAAGTCAAACCACCTTGACTCTTTTAACATTTGGGTGGCCATGATAGATTGCTAGATCCCAATCCTGGTCTATGAACACTAGGTAGTTAACTTGATTAATGATAAATTTAAAGTAGTTTAAATTTATATAATTCTAAGTTTAACCTTAGAATTATATGTTGAGTTCATTGCTAACATGTTAGAAGACACCTAAAATGAATGTTGGAAATAAAATGGAAGAGGTGATTAAGTTGGACTTAACCAAATTAAAAGTAATGAGCTTCTTAAGCACTTGATTAAAATTGTTTAATTAAGTTATGTCTACTTAATTAAATTATTTAATTAAGTCATTGGGCCTAGTTGATTAAAATTGTTTAATTAAGTCATGGGGTCTAATTGATTAAAATTGTTTAATTAAATGGTTAGGCTTAATTAATTAAATTATTTAATTAAGTTATTGGGCCTAATTGATTAAATTAACCAATTAAGTTAACTAGGCTTCTTAAAGACTTAATTAAATTGTTTAATCAAATTATTAGATTAATTGGCAATTACAAAATAGCTTTGTAATTAGGGTTTAAAATTAATCCAAGGTATAAATACCTTGCTATAGCCTCCAAACAAAATGAGAGAGAACGGCTGAAAAATTAAGAGAATGACACATTAGAAATTCTTTTTGCCTTGTTGCTCCTTGTGTGAAGAAAAAATAGTTTTTCATTCACTTGATTTCTTTTGTGTGTTCAGCCCCAAAATTTTGTGTGGATTATGAGTTTATGAAACTCATCCTTGCTAGCACATTGTCAAGGCATAGCACTCTTAATCTTTAAAGAGGGATTTTCTAATTCATTAGTGTGGCTCACCATTAAAGGCTGCACAAGGCTCCTTGGACAGCTTTGGTTTGTAACAACCAGGCTGAGGTGTTTGAGCTTTTTGAAGGCTGATTTGGTGGTTGAACAAAGGAATCATCAACCTTTGTTATTTAGGTAAAGTGATATGATCATATATATTATTTTTAATTTAATTCTGTACTCAATTTGGCATGAAAAAGATCCTAAGAGGGTGAGGCGTAATTTAATTTTTTTAAAATTTAATTTTCACTGCGTTTTATTTGTATTTAATGCATGATCAGCCCTCACTCAACAACTAGGACTTATCAAACCATGGCAGCAAAATTGTCCTGCCTCTAATGGTGATCCACATAGTGGTTTGCCGAAATCTCTTCACTAAGAGTGTGTGAATCCATAAGCCAAAGTTTGTACTAGCAAACTCTCAATTTTGAGCTACCTTGTGTTTCTTTCTCTTTGGCTGTGATCCTATCTCTACACATGAGAAAATAAAGCATGATTTTTAAGTACATTCAAGATAAGGCTAAAGGATTTTTTTATAAAGTGAATTGACGTACTTCATATGCAACAAGGATTGGAAAATGTCTTGGGCTAATTAGGCCTTTATTTAATGCTTCATCAATTCATATTTGATTAGCCCAAGCCTCTATAAAATCAATTAGATCACATTCAATTGAACTCAAATTAATTTTAACAGTTCACCTTATGTGTGTGACCCATTAGGTACCCAACATGTTGGCAATAAATATAAATTAATTCAACGAAGAATTTATATTTATATTTATAGTTCATGAGCGGCATTTAACAATACATCATGACCACCCAAATGTTATGAGAGTCAATATAGTCTGACTAACCTTTCAGTGTACTGTCACGACTCGGAACTCCCATCGAGCCCGTGATAACCGTCACGACGTCTCGATCGATATTTATTACCCGAAATGTCAATCGAAACCCCGCAAGGCTTTAATATCAGCTTCTCATTTCCCCTGTGGGTAACTGTTGCCAAATACCACATTCTAAAAGATTTTAAACTGTTTCCAACTTAAACAAATAAAATAATAATTTTCATCTCACAGGGGTATTTTTTTGTCATTTATTCCAAAAATCTCAAAATCAGTTAAAAATATAGTATGTAAGTCGAAAACACATATTTCATAATCAAAAATAATTTTGGATGTCTAAAACATTCGTTTAAAATGAAATTATGACTGTTAGAATAAAATAAAAGTATTAACTAAAATATTCAATTTTCACATAAAACAATATTTTAAGAACACTGCATAAATAATTTTTATAGTGTAAAAGTAAAATAAATTCCTACATATTGTAATGCAGATAACCAAAGTATAGAATTAATTTACAGTGACACGTGGACCCACGAATGACCAAAAGTATAAAAAAAAATGAACCTACAGTTTTTGGATGTGGCAAGTTCAACTGTAATCCTCACCAATATCAGTTATCTACAATCTATTCTGAGCCTGAAATGGGTGGAAAGGAGGGTGGTGAGATTATAAAATCCCAGTGAGTAAACAAACATCACTCAAAATATCTAAAGTCGAGTAAAAGGAGACTATTAAAATATTTCATCAAACTGTAATTTATCATCTTTCAACTTATTTCAACCAAATGAAATCAATTGATTTAAAGCAAGTAATCAGTATGGTTTATGAATTTCTCAAAAAGCTTGGCTCATGCCAAAAATTATTATCATACTCAGTTATTTGGGATACCTTGGCCGAGGGCTATCCCAACTGAGTCTACCAAGGCTATTAAAAGTCATGTTTTTATTTTGAAAACATAGCCGTTCTTTGGCATTGGCCGAGTTCCCCTTCACGTGGTGGTTTGGCGTGAAGTGAACTCTAAAAGTTATATCTCTCCAACCGAGGTAAAAATATAACAGAATTTTGTGCCCCTCTAATAGGCTAGTCCACAGAACCCAGCCCACTGCAGCAGGTCAAACCCACCATACAATAAAATTTTGACAACATGACAGGGCTAATATATTACTACCCAGCCTGCAAGGGTAAAATAAAGCAATTCATACAATTCATAAAAAATACAGCCCAGCCAGTCATGCCAATACAATAACATAAGCCATTAATTCAATTTTAAATTTACAACATATCAGTGGTCTCCAATTACTTTATTTTCAAAATTGTTATTTCGTTTCAAGATAATTTATAAAATATTTTCATTTAAACTCATTTTGTTTACAAAACATAAAAATTTACCATTTCAACTCATTTTCATAAAATTCACCAAAACTGAATAAAAACATACTTTAGATAATCAAAGTGATGGTAAGGTTACTCACTTGTCTAGAGTAGGGATTTTCGAAATACTCAGACTACTGGTCCTCGAGTGCAATTCCCTTGCCTTTATCAAAGGACTCACCACCTTGACACAGTACAAAATCGAGAAATTCACCACATTGGTACTAAATTGAAATTAAACTAATTTAGACTACTAATGCTTGATATGGAATGCAAAAATGTCTAAATTTTGCCTAAACGCGGTGTTAGCTCATTTCGATCTTTTACCCGATAAATCGATATACACGTCTGTTTAAACTCCAAATTAATTTTTTTCAGTTTCTATACCTCAATTGCACTCAAATTGACTTAATGTCCCTCAATGTGGTGCAAATTATTAGTCTCGATAACAAATTACGAAAATACCCCTAGTGGGTAAAAATTCGTACTTTTGCTCTGAAAATTCCCATTATTTTTCTAGGCTCATAATTCATCATTATTCATCATAAATCCTCAAATAAACATCAAGATCAGCAGCCAATATTTCCCTAGAAAATTCGGCATAATGGGTTTCAATGGGAGAAAATTATATCTCTAGCTTATTTTTGCTATATTTTAATATAACCTAACTAAAATCACTTAATTCAATTAAAATCAACCAAAACTCAAGTTCATAACTCATCCATGGAGGTTTGGCCAGCATGGGTGTCCACACCCACTTTCTAATTTTGCATGGAAATGAGAAAAAATGCATGGGTAGTGAAAATCACAAGGAAAATCAATGAAATTTACCTTTTTAATGCTTGATTTCTTGATTTCTCTTGATTTTTCCCAAATTTTTTAGGTAGGGTTCTTATTTCTTTTCCCTCTTTTCTCTACTGGTTTGGACGGCTGAAGAAGATGAGAATTCTGGAATTTTGACCTTTTTGAAGGCTAAAATAATATAATATTATTTTATTCATTTTTTTAATGTTTTATTAATTCCTTAAATTCTAGCCATCCATTTGTTTTCAAATTTTCACCATACACTTGTCCCACATATCCATAGCTTAGATAAAATTCTCAGACTTATCCAAAGTCTTGGTGGAGTAATTTTTTGAAATTTACACTTTTACCCCTGTAAAAGTAAAAAATTACATTTTTGCCCCAAAAACTGAAAAATTGCCCATAGACATATTTTTCATCCCTTATACTCATACCATTCTCCAATTTGTCAAATTTGATCTAAATTCTCTCAAAATCTCAAATTTTGTCCGCGGGTGGTAAAATTATGATTTACCCCTACACTCTAGAAATCACCGAAATTAAACTTTTTCACTGCTAAACTCTCAAATTATACTCCAATAAGTCAAATGGGGCCAAAAAAATTTTTTCTAAAAATTCCCATTGTGTCCCTAGGTGGCAAATGACTATTTTACCCCTGGACAATGAAAATTTTGATTTGACTCCAAATTGATCATCGAACTCCAAATCACTATATTAAACCATTCTGGGACTTTAATATTCTTAATTTCATTTTAAATTCTCTATTTGATCTAGTTCGAGGCTTAAATTAACTTAATTGTATCATTTGGTACATTGTCGTCTTTTAACGATTTTTCTTTCGAGGCTTTCCAAGTATGCAAGCATATTGTCAATCATATGAATGACATGACAAATATTTTATAAGGTCGGGCTTGACATGTACAGTATCTTAGTGTAATTTAATCCTTTCATCATATATCTTGGATAGATAGAAACCTGGCTTGATGTCTACTTTCTAACTTATCCATATTAGTCCTACAGCTTTCATATTGACCTATCAAAATTGCCTTGGCCAAACACTTTTAGTCAATATAAGCTAGGAGCAAATGAGATATGTCCCCTTCAAATCACTTGGGGTGATGAATCTTCTGTGGACCACTCATTCATCTTCACATGCTTCATGCCATATCCAAAAGCACCATAATTATGTATCTGGTCGTCTTCAGACTGGTAGAGGTGAAATCAAAGCATGACAATTCACATACAAGATGACCTGGTATCACAAGTCTAAGGATTACTTACACTACTGACACATGAGAGCATTTTCACAGATTCTTGAGTGAAATACCAAATGGAACTCTCATAGCAGGTCATGTTTAGTAAACTTGTTCCTTAGCAAGCACCCACATACTATCCTTAAGTATCTCACATACTTCAACATATGAGATTAGTTGCTTACTTCCAACGTAAGGAGCCTTAGCATGTACCAACCTTTGACCATTATCAATGTCCTTATTCTTGACCATATAATGACCAAGAACATATTTAAGACCAAGGCTTAGATGCCTAAAAATCTCATAATTATAACCTTTATAATTTCTTTGCAAGGCCATTATGTTCCAAGGACTTTATCTACATAAGTCTCTCATAACTCTTTATAAATAAACTAATGGATAAAGAAATACTTCATACATTATATAAAATATCCATAGTGTATTTAACATGAAATATAATTAATTAATGCAGTGTTTTACAAGCACAAAATTGATTGGCTTGCAAGACTTACACTAACATTTATCCTTTCAGAGACCTAATTCGTCGTTATCTAGATTCATGTCCACTTGTAGAAAGTGACATGTTTCACATGCCAATCGACCAACAATGGAGACCGTGGACTCTAAGATTACAAGCATCCTCTCCCACTCAATATTTTTATACTTAGGGTTTTGATTAACTTTTTGCCAGATTTTTTAGATGCATATTTAGAATATCCTAAGTCAAACTATGGGCTTGGTTATGTTTCCAACTAAACGCTTTTAATATATAACTAAGTCCATATTACCATCTTGTCTAGATGTGATTTATTTTTCTATGTTCATTATGTATCTCATAGTATAAAACTCTTTTTAAACTAAAATATATAATGTATGCATGGCATTCCTTGAAAGAGGTTGGCACCTTAATTCTAGATGCATGTTTTCAAGCAAACAAATAATATCTTTTATTATTCATATAGATACATATAAATATATACAGTAATAAGCCACATTAACATCTATCGTAGAAAAATAAAAAAATTACAACTTGTAAGTCTTTCTTCAATCTTGCTTGCTTCCATTGCGTGGATCACATCCATTTTGTACTCTTTTGATTAATGGCTAATAAAATGAAAAAAAATAATTTTTCTTTTATTTTTAATCCAACTTGAAAATAATTTAAATTTTAAGCAATCAATTAATCTTATTAATTAATACAAAAATAAAAATTATTTTTCAATCCACAAAAGATTTAATTTTCCCAAATTCATATTTTGAAGAAAAATAAAATATTAATTCTAAAAAAGAAAAAATATTATTAATTTAAAATAAAAAAGCCCTTGTGTGTGGCCTAACAACACACAGCCTGCATTGTGATAGCACACAGGGTGCTGTGTGCTGATAGCACATCAAGGCCCCCTTATTTTTTTATTTCCTCTTTTTTTATTAAAAAATACTTTAATAGCAAAAACATATTTTTTTTATAAAAACAGAATTTTAATGTAATAAAAACTCTTTTTCTTTTAAAAAAAATTGATATAAGAGAAACTCTTTTTTTAAAAAAAATATTAATAGCAATAAAAAAAATGAAGAGACCAAATATTACCTAATTACCTTTTTTCTTTTGGCTTTCCTCTTTTTTGTCCATGGATGCACCAAGTACATCAAGTAATATTAAAATTACATGGCTTTTTCCAGTTACATAAATTTAAAAAAATTAAAAAAATCAAGAAGGGAACATAACTATGATAAGCCACCTTTCTTGTTACATAGCCAAAAGAAAAAGATTACATGTAAAATTTTCTAGGACAATTAATGTGGCAAAAACCTTGAATCATGCATCATAACATACAACCATACATTGATCACATCAATATAGCTCAATACATGCAAATGTGCCAACCATTCATAATAGATATAGGAAACAAAACTTGCAATAATCCTTACTTTGATACCAATTGATGGAGTTGGATCTAAGTGCATTGATATGTTTGTGTAAAACATGGATTTCAAATTTTTTCTTTTATAAAGGAAGCAAGCAATCCAATTACACAAGCAAAAAAACACATCATTCATATTGCAAATAACATAATCACATCTTAAGAAATAAGCATCTATTAAAGTAACATAAAATGTACCTTTTTACTTCGTGATTCTTATTTTTAGACACCACCACACAAACGATTGATTTCTCAACCAAATAAACTTACCATTTATTCTTCAAGAATGCTTACAACTTGAACCTTGAGTGGAAAAGGTGCGAAATGTTAGACTATAAAATGACAACTAATTTTGTCTTTCTTTTCTTCTTAAAAATTAATGGCTATTTTTCTTTCAAAAAATTCAACAGAGAATGGGAAAGAGGATGAGAGGTGTGGCAAAGTTAGGATGAGGAGGAGAGAAGCAACTATTAAAACTTTTTTAAGAAAGCTACATACATTTTTTTTCTTCCAATCTCTTTTCTTTTTATTAAAACTCTTACCTCAAAGGTTTAATCAAAATAAATACATTTGAATCAATCTTGGCCATCCATTGAGAGTTATGGAAGCATCAAACATGCTTCATAATTATCAAAATTAAAATTAAAAAATAAATAATTTAATTCTTTAATTATCATTTAGAGTTCTTGATAAAATAAAACTCCTTGTTGCATAATAACTGTTATTTTATTATTATCCATCTTTACTTACAAAGAATTATTAATAAATAAAATAATGCTAGTCAAACATGGAGTCTTCTTTTATCAACATGGATGTTTAAGTCCATTTTGCAAGAATCCTCTCAACATTATCTTAATTTAAGAGAACTCTTATCTTTAATTAAGGTAAAACATGTTATCTTGTCTAAATTAAGACAAATATGTTTCTTGTCTAAATCAAGACAAAACATATTTTTCTTGTCTTAAATTAAGACAAGCATGTTTTCTTGTCTAAATGAAGACAAAACATGTTTTTTTGTCTAAATTAAGATAAACATGTTTTCTTATCTAAATTAAGACAGTATATGTTTTCTTGTCTAAATTAAGATAAACATGTTTTCTTATCTAAATTAAAACAAAACATGTTAAAGCTGCCCTTTTTGTACATAATTTAATTAATCAAATAAAACATGCATTCCAACTTAAACAAGTTGAATTCTATGAGGTTAAGTTGGGAATCTATTTGGACATAGATATTCCAAGCTCCAATAAACTTAAAATTATTCTTAATCTCATTAAGATAATTCAAGCTTATTATCTATGAAATCACTCCACCATAACTTCATGGTTGCACTCTTGGATTAACTATAATTACAAGAAATGATACAATTCTTGATATTAATCATTAGTTGTCCAATTGCAAAGCTTATATTGTGAACCCTTATAACCATCCAATGATAAAAGGTAAAATTACTGTTTTACCCTTTATGTCAATTTTGTCCCTTAATCTCAAATTTCATCCAATTAGTGATTCAATACTCTAGATCTAATCTTTTGAGTATCCAGATGTGATGAGTAGCTAATTTATCAATCCACTAGGCCTAGATTAATCACCAATTTTCCTAAAATCACTAAAAGTGATGTTAATGCTATGAACTCCACTATTTGGATATTGTTAGTATGTGCCCTGCAAGCCAATCTCTGGTCACATGGGAATTACATTTTGAGTTATTCATGTATGATATTTTATTAATTTAGAATAATTATGATGTAGTTCTTTATCCATAAGTTGTGATTTAATTACCTTTTGTACTTATGTAGATAAAGCACATGGAACTATATATGCCTTGCAAAAGAATTGTATTGGGATACAATTATGAGATCCTTTTGCATTAAAGCATTGTTCCTAAAAGTTCCTGATCATTGTATTATTGAGACAAGGCATCAATAATGCTCAAAGATCGGCACATGCTATGTTCCTCACTCGTGAAGTAAGCAACTACTCTCACAAGTTAAAGTATAGAGATACTTGAAACTAGCATGTGGGTGCTTGCCATGGGAGAGCGAGTTCACTGAATATGACCTACCATGAGAAGTGCATTTGGTACCTCACTCAAGTGGCTATGCAATACTTTTTATGTGTCAGTTGTGTAACTACTCCCTAGACTTGAGACACCAAGTTGTCTTGTATGTAGAGTACTATGCTTTAATTTCATCTCTATAGGTCCCTAACCAAGGATGCCAAAACAAGATACTTTTGAGTATAGTATGAAGCATATAAAGGCAAATCAGTGATCAAGATAGGAATCATTACCCACGTGATTTAAGGGTAAATATCTCATTAGTTCTTCATTGACATTAGCTCAATCATATCCATGGCAAAGGTGATTAAGAAATTATGAAATGAGTTTCATAAGTCTCCAAAAAGCTAACGATTTAACTACAGGAACAAATATGGAGGTCAATAAAAGTAAGCATTGCACTAAGCTTATATCATCTCGGGGATATATGATAAGGGAATGAATTACACTAATAAACTATACATTGAAAGGTTGTCAAAGAATCCTTTGACTTTTCTAACTATTAGGTGGCCATGATGCATTACTAGATGATGATTTTGATCTATGGATTTGAATTAGTTAATTTAAAATTGAATATGATTCATTTAAATTAATTAATTCATAAAAGCATAATTCAATTCCACTGCCAAAATGTTAGGAACCTAATGGGTCACACACAAAGGTTGCAATTTGGATTAAATTGAGAGTATGATGATTTAAGTTAAACTTAAATCAAATTCTAAGTTTTAACTACTAAGGACTTAATTAAAATAGTTCAATTAGGCATTAGTTAAATATTATAATTGTTACAATATTAAGGACTTATTTTGTAAATTTTAATAAATCTAATAATAAAATTAAACTAGATATAGATATCACATTATAGCCATTTTTTCTAAGGCAACAAAAGAAAGAAAAAACTAATAGTTTTCTCTTGAGCGTCGCCACTCTTGAGAGAGGTTTTTTTAAAAAACTTCTCCATTGATTCTTTGCTAGAAATCAAAGAAGAAAAAAAGACACATCGTTGTCCACTTGCTAACACAAGCCCATGGCATAAAGCTCTCTCCTTGAGAAGGATCTGTTACAATCGTGTGTGCAACATGGAAGGCCAAGTGTTTGAGTGGCTAGGATTCTTTCACACAAGAAGGTGTTTATGTTTTTCAGCACCGAAAGGAATCCATTTGATTATGATATCATTTGGAATGGTAAAAACCTTTTTTTAATTTTCTATGGTATTTAACTTTGCATTAAACAACCAAGGTGATCTAAAGGTAAGAGGCATGGTTTGCATTTTGTTTTAATTTGTGTTATTTCGTTGTGTTGATGCTTTAATCATGGCGTTCCTAACAGTGGTATCAAAGGCTCCCTTGGCTCGTTTTAACGCAAAGGTATGTCTTGTTATTGTCTAATTTCAATTTTAATTAGATGTGAGAAGTTTGGAAGAGATCAAGTAAGTTTTCAATTTTGATTATATTTTAAAGTAGTTTATCACATATTCAAATTTTTATTTTTAATAATTATCTGTTTCAGTAACTAATCTTGTTTAAGTGTCTCAATTTTGCAAAACAATATGTGTAAGAGATGCACAAAAGAGTTTGGCAAGAAAAGGATTCAAATACATGGGAAACAAGATGTGGTTTGGTGACAGAATTCAATTTTGTCCAGATTTGCATATGGTTCAATTTCTAGTTTTTAACGGGTGTCTAAAAGCCTCTAAAAATTTTTAAAAAATTTGAAAATAATCTACATTGAAAATGTTTCAATATGATTGCGTACCAGCTGCAAACGGTGAAGGAAAGGCCATGAAATCATGGCTGAAACCACTATTGCCAGTAGTAGTTTCAGGTAATAATTTTGGCTGAGAAAGTCATCTTCAAAAAGTCCTAAAACTGTGCAATTGTTGTACCTTTTTGGATAAATTTTGCAATTTGAATATGTTCAATAGATTCCTAGAAAGATTACTAAAATTAAGGGATTTAATCTCTTTATTTATGCAACCATAATACCACATATGCAACCTAAAACTGCAATTATGTACAAAATACATAGGCTACGATTTTTTGTGGTTTTGGCCAGCTAAATCAACTCTACAAATTATGGAATTTTAATATGGAAAGGCTCCATATGTTATCTGACCATGGTTAAAATTTAAGAATTAAATTTCCTGATTTGGTTCCACATCAAGCCACAAAACCTTAACTGGTATAGTGCTGCCAGAATTTTGTAAAGTCATGGTTTTTGGATTTTAATGTCCATATTTGCAACCTAAATTGGTGCAATTAAAAACACTAATTCACTAAACAATATCTTATGGAAAAGTTCCAAAAAGATAAATTTTGATATATTTAAATTAAGAAATTTGATTCCTTAAAATAAGGACATCAGAATTTAATTAATCACATCCATAAATTTAGGAATTTGATTCTTACAAATATGGGAGTATGATAAATATGGACAAGATAAACATCATGAATTAATTTCCTTCTTTTAAGAAAAGAAATTTGAATAAGACTCTTAAATATAATTAAAGATAATGTTGTCTTAAATATTATATTTAAATTATCTGATGAGATTAAATAATTGAAAACACATAATCTTTAATTTAAAAAGATTAGGAAAAGTTACTTAAAATGTTTAAAGATTACGAATTAAAAATGTTTTAATTTTTAATAATATTCCAATTCTAATCCTAATAAGATTAGGAATAGATAATATTACTAATACTGATTAGTAAAAACTTTCCATATATGGAAAACTGTTTCCATACATAGAATTAAAAATGAACTTGAAATTAGTTGCACACTAATTTCGGATGCCTCATATGATTAACAATTAGAATAAGATATAGTTTAATTTTATGTTCTTGTGTATGGATGAATGTTGATGATTATGGACTAGGCCCAATATGATTGTGGATGTATGGTTAAATCTTATCATGGTATTTATTTATTAAGTAAGGTATGCACACCCTACCTTTCTCTTGATTTTCAAGAATTGTAAAATTCTCTCCTCACCTAACTCCTCTCAGATGTACCACAATGCTTCTTTACTAAAATGTAATTAGTTACATATAAGTGTAGAATTAGGATTAGTTTAGGAGTTATTTTACAATTCTTAGATGAAGACCTAAAAGCGTCATGAAGATACAAGGAAGAAGATTACAATATGTTGTATGTTATCCCCTAGGTTTGATGAAGCTAATTTCCTTCGATGGCTCAAGGAAATTAGTATAGATGAAGTCCATAATCATCCAAAGTAGAATGCATGCTATAGATTTATTTTATGCCATTTAATAAATGTTATGTGATGCAAAGTAGTATGCATGAGATAGATTTATTATATGCAATTAATAAAAACTATGCATGAAAAAATGAGGCCTTAACTAAATCAAAAATAAGAAAAATCCCTCAGCCAATATTGAGTCACATGCCACGCATGATTAAGTTACCTTCCACCATATGGCAAGATAACTTGGTTGTTCTTTTAATCAGAGACTTGCTGAGCACACTCAAGGTCACACTTTTACACGAGTATGTTTGAGTAATTTGTGGGTCTTACTCAACTAGTTTCATAAAATTCGGATACTTGAAAATTTGATTATTATGAAAACTAAAGTCAATGGCTAGGCAAAACATATATGATATGTTTAGGCAATGTGTTGTCACCTAACTAATCTAGGAGTTGCATAGAGATACAATTGGTAACCTCAATTACCTACTTAATCCATCTATCATGGTTTGTTGAGCACACTCAAGGTCATGATTAGAATGGATAGGGATCCTAACCCACTAAAAGAATCCTTATAGAGATCTCTAGAGGTGATATGGAAGGTTATCATCTTAAAGAAAATAGTGGGAGCAATCAATTTAAGATTTACCATCTCATCTTAATTGATTATTATACATGATTACTCATAAATGTTCTTCAAATGTCTAGGTTGTTAGAATGTGAATACACATCACTTTACGTGGCATACTTAATGCCATCATGAAATCCAGGCCAAAATGTTTGGATTGGTATATCAAGTTGAGACACATTCTCAAATATCTATAAAGAATAGATGTCATTAAAGAAGACATCCTTGCTTTCTTGACTAAATCAAAGAATGAGAAACTTGTAGCAGTTTCACCTTTAACCATGTATAGTGTCACAACTCGAAACTCCCATCGGGCCAATGACAACCGTCGCGACTTCTCGATAGGTACTCATTACCCCGAATGTCAATCGAAACCCCACAAGACTGAGCATCAGCTTCCACATCTCCCCGGTGAGCGACAGTTATTAAATCTCACATTTCAAAAAAATCATAAGTCGTTTCCAAATCAAAACAATAAATTTTTTTTTTGCTCACAGGGGCATTTTCATAACTTTTCTTCAAAAATACCGAAACCTGCCAAAAACATGGTGTAAAAGATAAATATGTTCATACATACTTTAAATCAGATAACTGAAGTATAAAATTACTTTACAGTGACACGTGGGCCCCCAACTGACAAAGAAGGTGTAGGGCTACGAACCCTTACTTTCTAGGATGCAACTCCGGGATTAATTCTCGTCTTAATCAACAATCAACAAACTGTCCTGAGCCTGGAAAAAAATGGATAGGAAGAGGGGTAAGATTACATAATCCTAGTGAGTAAACAGACACCATCTAAACTATCTAAAGGCGAGTAAATAGAGACGAATTAAAATATTCTTTTCCAATATATGTTTTATAACATGAATATTCAATTTACTCAATTAATCAACATGGTTTATATATCTCACAAAACTTGGCTCCTGCCAAAATCATTCTCTCGGATACCTTGGTCAAGGTATCCCACTGAGACCGCCAAGGCTATTAAAAATTCATATTTCGCATAAAATACATTTTTCGTTGAACATCACAACCGTTCCTTGGCGTTGGCTGAGTCTCACTCTCACGTGGTGGTTAACGTGAACTGCACTCAAAAAGCCCACCTCAGGAGATACCCTACGTGCCTCTACGACCAAGGTGAGAATATAAAGGAATTTACCGTGCTCCTCTAATAGGCTGGTCCACGAAACCCCCCACCACTGCAGTAGCTAATCTTTAATCCACCAATTGATCAAATCTCAATGGCATAGAATGGCAATTACATT
>NC_030851.1:24819838-24836970 GCF_000208745.1 Theobroma cacao | reverse complement strand
AAATTTTACCTTTGCTTGATCAAATCCTTGAATTCCAACACTTTCTCTTTGATTTTTCCCACCTAGGGTTTGTTCTTCCTTGGTTTCTCTTCTCTTCTGGTTTGGCTGATCACTATGGGAGAAATGGGCTGATTTTTTGTCTTTTTATAAAGAAATAATAAAATAATAAGAACATGACACATGGCATTTCTTTATTAGTTCAAATTTTAAATATTTGACTTTTAATTCTTTAATTCTCCACCACACATTTCTCATGTTTATCCATTTCCATGATGAATAAAATTCCTTGGTCTTGACAAGTGTCGAGGGTGAAAATTTACCGATTTACCCTCGAGGTGGCAAAATTACTATTTCACCCCTATACTCCAAATTATACCGAAATTAAAATTTTTCACTTCTAAACTTCAAATCATACTCCAATAAGTCAAATGGAGCCAAAAAATCTTTTTTTAAAATTTCTATTTTGTCCCCAAGTGGCAAATGGCCATTTTGCTCCTAAATAGTGAAAATTCTGATTTGACTCCAAATTGATCCTCGAACTCCGAATTACCATTTTGAGTCATCCCTGAACTGTGAAACTCTTAATTTCACCTTAAAATACCTATTTGAACTAGTTCGAGGCTTAATCGACTTAATGGTACCATTAAGGGAAATATCGTCTTTTAACGATTCCACGAACTTCCTAAATATGCAAACATTCTATTGAGCATGTAAATGATGTCGTAATTATTTTATAGAACAGGGTTTGACAACACCACCCCCCTTAAAATAAAATTTTGTCCTTAAAATTTCACTTATCAAACTCAAAGAAAAGGTGGGGTATTTTCTTACATTATTTGCACATACTTCCTGTTTATCTCACAGGTATGAAATATCAATCTTCTTAATCATATTAATTCATCTCGTACAGCTTAACCATGCTATAGATCATATTTCCTTGATATTATCTCCTTGACTATTTCCTAGAGTCTCTTATGTTCACATAGTTCAATTTTTGATAAAATTTCTTATCATTGTACTACCTACATCACTCATCATATATTAAGTTTGAATCTTAATTCACTAAAAATCATTCTTCATTTTAGTTGATCACAATATCAACCCCACATATGTGTATATGCCTTATAATCTCATTTATGCTTCCAAGATCTACCTTGATTTGATCATTGAATACGATGCAGTATCACAATTCCTCAAAGTTATCCCTTTGTCCTCAATCATCTTTCATGCCTCTATATTGCTTTGTATCCCATCCTCATACTTATGTGACATGTCAGTCATGAGTCTAACTTGACTGTATAGCCATTTGCTCCTTAAGCTTTAATGTTTTCTCATTAAATCTTTCGAATTTATCACATCAGAGTATACATAAGGTGGATATATATCCATATTTTATAGTTCAAGGTCTAACGCAGCGAACATTGTCTCATCATTAAAGTTCTACCCTTATCTATCGATCATAGCTCCCTTGCACACTTACCTATACATTCCTGGGTTACGTACAAGCCACTCATGGCCATCCAACTTTTGCCCTCTTATAGTAAGTCAAACTAATATATTCTCTTATGCTTTTCCATATGCTTCCTTAATAAAGTTCCACTCTTTCATACGAATATAACATCATTCTTCCTTAACCAATTTACAAATTGTACTTCAAATTACAAGACTTAAAACTAGATTATCCTCAAGTACTTTTCAATATTAATACTAATATCACTCTCATCTTATAGCTTCCTTTTTATAATCACATAACTTAGTGCTTGCTTTTACAAGATCCACGGCAAAACTTCTCTTGAGTATTTCCTTAGGGATATCTATCTTAAACTTATGTCTCACAACATGTGATCACTTAACCCGTAACTTAGCCATTTATGTGGCATTCTCTTCGAGGCCCACTCCAAGGTATTGTTATATCTGTATCGATCCCCTTGGCTTCCCGACCCTACAAGACCGCATACACCAAGTATCGAACCCCAGACCTTTTACTTCCCCCGAAGGGAACGCCTTTAACTCATTCATATCGATACCTTCCAAAACCTTAAAACTCTAATTACCAAAACTTAGAATCAAGTTCAATGACCTTAGGTCAACTCGTGAATTCCACTTCACATCTGTCTCATTTTATTCATGCGTCTTAGACATGAAGTGTTCTTAGCACCGCGGCACTGTGGCTATTGGAGTTTACTTGATCAATGTTATTCATCTATATTTAAGGTTACTACACTAATCATTCTCAACTGTTTGGTTACCCTTCAAGCTTACGTCACAATTTTCATAACCATTTATATCCTCTTGTGCTTATCACGTATAATAAGTAAAATAGATATTTTCAAATTCATCTCATCCTATTCAATCTAACCTGACTTAACCTAACTCGGGGCCACGCAGTGTTAGTGTGGATTTCTTAAAACAACTTTAAAATCGAAAACTTTAAAATCCAAAACTTTAAAATCAAAATCTTTGATCTTTAAACCACGCTCTGATACCACTTAAATTGTCACGACCCGAAACTCCCATCGGGCCCGTGACAATCGTCGCGACGTCTCTATAGGCACTCATTACCTCGAATGCAAATCGAAACCCCGCAAGGCTTAGCATCAGCTTCTGCATCTCCCCGGTGAGCGATAGTTATTAAAGCTCACATTTCAAAAAAATCATAAGTCGTTTCCAAATCAAAACAATAAAATATTTTTTTTGGCTCACAGGGACATTTTCATAATTTTTCTTCAAAAATACCGAAACTCGCCAAAAACATGGTGTAAAAGATAAATATGTTTATACATACTTTAAATCAGATAACTGAAGTATAAAATTACTTTTACAGTGAACGTGGGCCCCCAACTGACCAAGAAGGTGTAGGGCTACGAACCCTTACTTTCTAGGATGCAACTCTGAGATTAATTCTCGTCTTAACCAACTATCAACAAACTGTCCTGAGCCTGAAAAATGGATAGGAAGAGGGGTGAGATTATGATTACATAATCCTAGTGAGTAAACAGACACCATCTAAACTATCTAAAGGCGAGTAAATGGAGACGAATTAAAATATTCTTTTCCAATATATGTTTCATAACATGAATATTTAGTTTACTCAATTAATCAACATGGCTTATATATCTCACAAAACTTGGCTCCTGCCAAAATCATTCTCGCAGATACCTTCGTCAAGGTATCCCACTAAGACCGCCAAGGCTGTTAAAACTTCATATTTCTCATAAAACACATTTTTCGTTGAGCATCACAACCGTTCCTTGGCGTTGGCTGAGTCTCACTCTCACGTGGTGGTTAACGTGAAGTGCACTCAAAAAGCCCACCTTAGGAGATACCCTACGCACCTCTACGACCGAGGTGAGAATATAAAGGAGTTTACCGTGCCTCTCTAATAGGCTAGTCCACGGAACCCCCCACCACTGCAGTAGCTAAACTTTAATCCACCAATTGATCAAATCTCAATGGCATAGAATGGCAATTACATTGCTAACAAATTTATCAAGGCAAAACAACAGTTCATATTTTTCAACACAAGTATAAATTCAGCCAATCATGCCAATTTATCACAAGCCATCTAATTCAAATCATAATTTTACAACACAAGTAGGCAGTCTACAATTACTCTATTTTCAAAACCAGTATTCGATTTTCCAAAAAATTTATAAAATCATTTTATAAAATCACAATTTCTCCTAAAACATAGCAATTTACCATTTAAACCCATTTTTCATAAAATCACACAATTGTATAAAACTACTCTAGATAATTAAGACGATAAGAAGTTCACTCACAGTATTAGGAGTAGAAATACTCATATTTTCAGTCTGCGGGTATAGTCCTTTACCCATATCCAATGGCTCACCACCTAGCCATAATCCATGACACATATTCCAATTAAATTGTGTCTAACAGTCATAAGCTATTTCAAACTCAATATATATGCATGATATGAAATGAAAAATGCACGGGTAGCCATCTAGACCTGGTATTGGTCTAAGTCGATTTTTCATCCAATAAATTGGCCAATGCGTCCAATTTCACTCCAACTTGCTCCATTTCTTTTACAATCCCTCAATTCACCAAGCACAACTAATTAACACACAATTAGGTGAAATTTATCTTTACTTTTCTTCTTGGAACTTTCAGCCAACAATGGTACACTAACTTCGTGATTTTTTCTACTTAATTTTCTCTCCATAATTCATTAATTCCTACATCAAAAACTATTATTCTTAATCAAATCACCTAGAATAACATCCCATTCTTCCTCATTATTCACTTAGAGAATTCGGCTATTGATGGGTTCCAAACCTTTGGTGGTTTTCTTCACTTGTTTTCATGCTACACATCATTAATCACCTAAAAACACTAACATACCTAAAAATCAAACCAATCCAAGATCATTCTCTCTCCATACCCATTTTTACCAGCCATGAATTTTTCATGAAAACATGTAATTTAACCATGGAAATTAAGGGAAAATGCATGGGTAAGGTAAATCACTAGCAAAATCAAAGAAATTTTACCTTTGCTTGATCAAATCCTTGAATTCCAACACTTTCTCTTTGATTTTTCCCACCTAGGGTTTGTTCTTCCTTGGTTTGTCTTCTCTTCTTGTTTGGCTGATCACTATGGGAGAAATGGACTGATTTTTTGTCTTTTTATAAAGAAATAATAAAATAATAAAAACATGACACATGGCATTTCTTTATTGGTTCAAATTTTAAATATTTGACTTTTAATTCTTTAATTCTCCACCACACATTTCTCATGTTTATCCATTTCCATGATGAATAAAATCCCTTGGTCTTGACAAGTGTCAGGGGTGAAAATTTACCGATTTGCCCTCGAGGTGACAAAATTACCATTTTGCCTCTATACTCCAAATTATACCGAAATTAAAATTTTTCACTTCTAAACTTCAAATCATACTCCAATAAGTCAAATGGAGCCAAAAATTCTTTTCTAAAAATTCCCATTTTGTCCTCAAGTGGCAAATGACCATTTTGCCCGTAGATAGTGAAAATTCTGATTTGACTCCAAATTGATCCTCGAACTCCGAATTACCATTTTGAGTCATCCCTGAACTGTGAAACTCTAAATTTCACCTTAAAATTCCTATTTGAACTAGTTCAAGACTTAATCAACTTAATGGTACCATTAGGGGCAATATCATCTTTTAACGATTCCTCGAACTTCCTAAATATGCAAACATTCTATTGAGCATGTAAATGATGTCGTAATTATTTTATAGAACAAGGTTTGACATATAGATTGAAATAAATTTGTCGACCATTGATCGTCATCATGGGTATTAGTTACTAGATGTGGGTCACACTTATATAATGACATGAAGGTACTGGAAACGAGTAGAAAATTAATGAAGGGAAAGGTGGTCCTAAGAGTAGGAAATGGAGAAAAGATTGTTGTATTGGCTGTAAAGACAGTTACCATACCTTTACCTTCTGGGTTGATCTTGGAATTAAGAGATTGCTACTATGTTTCTTCCATATCCCAAAATATCATATTTGTGTCATACCTGGCACTATATGATGATTTTGAATTTAGCATTAAGGACAATTGTTGTTTTTTCTTGAAGGGATAGATGCATTATGGTGTAGGAACACATTCGAGTGGTCTCTATATTCTTGATCCTAAAAGACCTATACTCAATACAGAGGTCAAGAAAGCAAAAAAAGATGATCTAAAACTATCTTGCATCTAGCACTGTAGGCTTGGACACATTGATGATACACGCTTAACCATGTTACACAAATAAGGTTATATCGATCCATTTAATTATGAATCTTATAAAACGTGTGAATGTTGTCTCTTTGGTAAGATGACCAAGTTGCCTTTTACCAAGAAGGGTTTAGCGCCACATACATACTAATGTACAAGTCCTAGTAACACCCCAACTTGTTCACCCTTCTTGGTGAAAGGCAACTTGGTCATCTTACTAAAGAGACAACACGTAAGCTTGGACACACTGGTAATACTCCTACTTCATCACATTCATAGATGACCATTCTCACTATGGTTATGTATATTTAATGAAATATAAATCTGAATCCTTTGACAAGTTCAAAGAATAATGCGGATGTTGAGAAACAAATTGGGAAGAGTATTCTCACTCTTAGATCTAATCGAGGAAAAGAATATCTTAGCTAAGCGTCTCAAGATTATCTAAAGGAGAAAGGAATTCTCACCCAATAGAGTCCTTTAGTGACTCCACAACACAATGGGGTGTTTAAGAAAAGGAATCGTACATTGTTGAACATGGTTTGATTAATTATGAGTCATGCAGATCTTCCTATATCTTTTTGAGGATATGCCCTATAAATTGTCACTCGTATATTGAACCAAGTTCTTACCAAATCAGTTGATACCATATGAGATATGGAATGGGAAAAGGCCCAACTTGTCTTATGCCAAGATTTGGGGATGTACTACTTATGTGAAGCGTACAATGTTTGATAAGCTAGAAGCAAGATCAGATAAATGTAAATCTGTGGGATATCCTAAAGAAACACACGGATATTACTTCTATAATCCCATTGAGCCAATGGTGTTTGTCTCAAGGCATGCTACTCTTTTTTTTTTTTTTAGAAATAGCTCTTAATTGAAGGGGCTAGTGGGAGTAAAGTTGTACTTAAAGTAGTTCGAGACCCACAAATTGACATTCCAAACTTGAGCCTGAGACTATGATATTTGATGTATAACCACAATTTCAAAGGCATAACCACTCAAAAGGTCTAGTAGGATATATCAAACACTAGAGAGATAGATTTCACTTAGAAAGGGACGTATTGCCCATAAATGATGAGCCTACAACCTATGAAGAGGTGATGTTAGACATTGATTTTAAGAAATGGCTAGAAGCCGTGAAATCTAAAATGGATGCCATGGATACCAACCAAGTATGGACTTTAGTGGATCCATATGAAGGGATAAAACCCATTAGGTGCAAGTGGGTTTTTAAAAGAAAGACTGATGTAGATGGCAAGGTGCAAACCTTTAAAGATAGACTAGTGGCAAAACATTACAAACAAAGACAAGGAATCGACTTTGAAAAAGCCTTTTCACCAATTACTATGTTTAAATCCATTAGGATTTTCCTTGCAATTGCTGCATATTATGATTATGAAATATGGCAAATGGATGTAAAAACTATATAGTTGTGAGTGTCATGAGCATGTACCAAGCTAATCTTGGCGAGAGTCATTAGATAGTTGTGAAAAACATCCTAAAGTACTTATAAAGAACTAGGGATGTATTTCTAGTCTAGGAAGAGGAGAACTCCAAGTTAGGGTAACAAGTCGCAAAGTGGATATGTGTTCACACTAAATGGAGGTGCAATGAGTTGGAAAAGTTTTAAAAAGATATGAATGTGGATTCTACAATCGAGGTCGAATACATCTCTGCATTTGAGGTAGCATAAGAAGCAGCTTGGATTAAGAAGTTCATTACTGAATTAGATGTGGTTCCTAGCATTATTGATCCAATACCTTTGTATTGTGATAACAATGGAGCCATTGCACAAGCAAAGAAACCAAGGTTTCATTAGAAATCTAAACATGTATTGCGACGTTACCATGTGATCAGGGAAATCATTGAAAAATGAGACATCTGCATAAAGCTATACTGAGGATAACATTGTTGATCCTCTTAGTAAAGCATTGTCCCAACAAAAGCATCATCGTTATGTTGAGAACATTGGCATTAAACACATAGGTGATTGGCTTTAGTGTTAATAAGAGATTGTTAGTATGAGCCTTATAAGCCAATCACTAGTCATATGGGAATTGCATTTTGAGTTATTTTATGTATGACATTTTATTAATTTATAATAATTTTGAGGTAGTTCTTTATCTATAAGTTGTGATTTAATTACTTTTTGTACTTATGTAGATAAAGCCCATGGAGCTATATATGCCTTGCAAAGGAATTCTATTGGCATACAACTATGGAAACTTATGCATCAAAACGTTATTCCTAAAAGCTCTTAATCATTGTATTATTGAGACGAGGCATCAATAATGCTCAACGATCGACACATGCTATGTTCCTTACTTGTGAAGTAAGTAACTGTTCTCATAAATTGAAGTATAAAGATACTTGGAACTAGCATGTGGGTGCTTGCCATGGGAGAACGAGTTCACTGAACATGACCCCCCATGAGAAGTGCATTTGGTACCTCACTCAAGTGTGTATGCAATACTTCTCATGTGTCAATTCTATAACTACTCCCTAGACTTGAGACACCATGTTGTCTTGTATGTGGAATACTATAATTTGATTTCATCCTTACGGGTGCCTAACCATGGATGCCAAAATAGGATGTTTTTGGGTATAGTATGAAGCATATAAAGGTAAATGAGTAGTCAAGATAAGAATCATCACCCCAAGTGATTCAAAGGGATATATCTCATTAGTTCTTGGTTGACATTAGGTTAATGAAATCCTTCACCAAGGTGATTAGGTCCTAATTTGATCCATCACTGATTTAGTCTTTGTTTTGAAGTTTCTCAAGTGCATAAAGATTCATGAAAGTGAACCATGCAAGGACGGCTAGGTGCAGATTTTTACTGAACATGCTTTAGTATTTTATTCATAACTTGCACTACAAAATTTCTATTGATGAGATTTATGGACCTTTGGAAATCTAAGATAAAAATCTACAACTTTTATGTTTATCACTTTTCATAATTCTGATCGGATCATGGTCAAAATCCTTGTTGAATTCAAAGCACTATAGTAGTCTGCACTGACTGAACATGATCCAATATTTTGAGCATAACTCTCTCTCCCAAAGTCTTGTTGATGTGATTGTTGTGTTATCAGAAAGATATGAGATATTTCTACAACTTTTATGTTTACCTCTTTGCCCAATTAGAATGGGATCATAGAAAAATCATTAAAAAGATAGCACTACAGCGTTGGAAAAGTAGCACCGCATAGTTTTCCAAAAATAAATCTCTTGATGGGGATTTTGGGACTTAGGTTATTTGGAGCCTATTTAAGGGACCTTTTTCAAAGGTTTTGAGGAAAGGACAACAAGCAACTATTCTAGAAAAAAGGGATCCGAAAACAAAGCAAGAAAGAAAGAGAAATTGAGAGAGAATCAAGATTAAAAGCTTCAATCATTAGTTTCTTTCTCTACTTTTGTGTTTCTCTTATTTTCTTTGATTTGGATTAATGGCTAATTTTCTTTGAATGATGTTTTATTTAGATATTATGAACTAATTTGCTTTTCTAGGAATATGATTGTAACACCCTCAATTCTTGGTCAAAACTAAGTTAACTAAGAATGATTTATGAGATATATTATGCCTTGAGGACTTTGATGATACGTTATGTATGCCAAGTGTATGAAGGAGTATATATTGACACTCAAGCAATTTTTAATGGAAATATGTGATAAATCTTATGGTTTCAGGACTTGATTTGAATTTGATGTGATAACTGGAGATATATGTTTACAGAATTGATGTTATATAATTCATTTGAGGTGTGATGTTAACAAGGGATGAATTTGGGGTGTTAGATTTGAATATTTGAAAGTTTGGAAGGTTAAAAATCTACCTACAGGGGAAAATGTACCCATACATTGGACAATGTATCGATACATTTTTGGCAAGATAAACAATACAAGGCACACAGGGGATTTTCTATCGATATATTCAAGAATGTATGGATAGATTTGACTAAAAATGAACATTTATTGATACATTATCCAAATTTATAGATAGATTTGAAGCAGAAAGCACCCAAGGGAACAAAGTATCGATACATTCACCCCATGTTTTGATACATTCAAGGCCGTGAACATTCTACCTGAAATCTATTGATACATTGCCCCAATGTATTGATAAATTTAGTTGGAATATATGCAAATATATCGATAATTCCCAAATGTATTGAAAAATTACTAAAGGAAGGTAAAAATAAAAAGGGGTTTTAGGCTATTCACCCATTTAAGTAAAAACCCTTAAACACTTTCTTTCTCTACTACCCCAAAACCTTAAGGCCCTAAATGGATTTTTGGAGCAACTTGAATCTAATCTGAGCTCGGGAAACACCTCTAGAAGTAAGATTAAAAGTTTTTACGAATTAGTTTTCAATTTAATCGATTAAATACTTAGAAATCCAATTTTTCCAACTTTGGTGGAAAGCTGGGATTTGGAGTTTGCTAGAATTCATAGCTTAGACTCATGCAATCTAGCTTCTAAGGTATGGGTTTACCTAATTATTGAAATATTTGAGCTTGTATGTTGAATTGCTAAAATTTTAGTTATGTTTTGAAAAGTTGGCATTTTTAAAAAACCAGGATTTAAATTAATATTTGGATATTTTGATGTGTTCTAAGGGGGAAGTTGAGGTAATTGATTCATTGGCAAGCTAAAGGACGATTGGAGGTTAAAGTTGAGCTTGGCTATGAAATGCCTTCAATTTCTCACTATGAGTGGGTTTAGTTTAAAATACATGTGACGCATAACGTGTGGAAGATACACTACACTGGTACTAGATTTTGTATGTAGTCCTAAATGAACATGCCTAAGCTAGAGAACAAATGATATATGTGTATGTCTGTGCATATATATATATATAGATACATATATTTGTGTAAATGGTATATGTTGTGATCGTGTGTCTTAGTGCAAGCCACATGGGTAGCTTATATTGTGTGAGCCTAGACTAGGAAGTCTAAAGGATATGATGAACTTCTAGGAGTAGATTACCCTAGACAATTGACCCTTAATAGATTATGAGTATTTGACGCCTTATAGATTTAAAGGCACTTATAACTATATTAGGTTATAGATTATTGAAGCTCGTTAAGTGTGTTTGCAACTTGATGAGGACACATAAGATATCATAAGCATGATGGCCTTATTTGTGGATTTGTATTCCATTCAAGGGATAAATTTCGAACATTGATGTGATTGAGGTTGAGTGGAATCCCATCCCCCAATAACTTTGTTTTGTGCTTGCAAAGATAGTGGTAAGCAGGGAAGGTAATATATGTCCCACTTATGATTCTCGCATGGTGTGCTTTGATGCCACCCATCTAAGAATTCTCTGAGTAATGCTGACCGTTGGGAGATTACTCGGGTAGATGATTCTGACTCTCCACCCATTGCTTCAGCATGAGCGTGATTTGTTTCTCTACTAGCAACTTGGCCTTAAGTGTGATTTGTCTTCGCCGGTTGGCCACCGTGCGTGATTTTATGATGTCCAAGGGAGGATCACTTTATGGTTCTAACGCAATTTGTGTATGACACGAGATAACCTAGGATAGGTTTGATTCAAACCTTATATGATACTCCGGGGACTAGAGTGTGCCATGGAGAATAATTCTTAATGGCTTTAAGGATAAGCCTAATGATATGATGATGATTTCCCCTAATATTGGAGATACTTATTAAAGCACTTTGATAACATTAAGTATGCTATATGTGTGTATTTATGTATATGTATACGTGTTATTTATCTACACCACTCACTGAATATTAGATGACTCACCCATTTTGTACCATGTGCAAATAAATAGGCCATTAAATAGTGTATGGCAAGGGTCATCCATTGACAGAACAATTTTGTTATCCGATAGGTCCCCACACCATTTTGGTCACTCCGCTAGTTTTGTGACAACCTTACGCTTCACATTTGGTTTAGTTATGTATGTGGGCACACTGTGCCATTGAACTTGTATTAAGGGTTGTTAAATACGAACCCACCTTGAAGGCCAATGTATGGCCTTATAAATATTATGTTTTGATTATGTGCTAAGGATAATTTTTATGATTAGAATTTTAAATATTTTATGAATATGAATATTTAGAAAGTCCTTGGGCATGCATATGATTTGAACTCTGAAGCTTGCTCGAGTCTCGCGGGCTTCACTTGCCAAGCTTGTGGGTAGGTCACAGACAGCCAGATTTGGGTCATGATAGTGGTGGATTTCAACATATAATCTGAATATTAGTTTCTCTTTTATTTATTATGAATGGGTATAGTTTTGCTTTTTCAAATCTGTTTTTAATGCTTTTGATTGTCTAGCCAATAATTAACTGATTTGTGAATCTAATTGAGATTCGACAGAGAAATTTTAGATTGGACTAAGGTTT
Organism: Theobroma cacao; assembly: GCF_000208745.1. NCBI lineage: Eukaryota > Viridiplantae > Streptophyta > Magnoliopsida > Malvales > Malvaceae > Theobroma > Theobroma cacao. The sequence continues at coordinate 24,824,848 of NC_030851.1, read as the reverse complement.
GAATAGTGTATGTATACTTTACTTAAACGATCTAATTTGCGATTAGGGTAGACACGCATCAATTGTCACACATAGCCAAATTAGAACACTAGCTTAATGAACCTTGGTTAATTGGTTATTATAAACATATAATGACCCAATTAAGTTAGGTATTTGTGCAAGTATCTCGACAAAGACTTGTATCTGGCTTTGGATTGTAGGTTAGTAAAACCACCCATGAATGTAAATAATAGGATAAGTTGGAGTAAATGAAGTGTTGAATGAACCCAAAATCGTATGTTTTAATATATTACCTTTCTCTAGTGAATTTTTAGTTTTTGTTAATTGGTTTAGTTTTTTATTGAATTTACTTTTAATTAAAATTCTACAAAATTGAGTTATTTGAATAAGATTAGTTTATCATAATTTAGTATTTAGTGAAGATTTAGGAGCAAATCCTTGTGGGATATGATTCTAGATTTACTATCTATAATACTTGTTAGATACATGTACTTGCATGTGTAAAATCAACAACAATGCTAGAGGAAAAGGAACAAGAGGCATATGTGGCTTGATTTGTGGTTGTGTGGATACTTCCTCCTCTTACTTAACTCTATCAACTTGTATTTGCTTGCTAGAAGTATCCTTTTCATTAACTTTATCTTCACCATCTACCATGTTCATTCCTTTCACCTTAGTACCACTCCTTAAAGCAATTGCATTGCAATGCTCCATTCTTTTACTTCTGGGATTAGGTTGAATGTCACTTGGTAAAATTCCTTGAGGCCTATTGTTGGTGTTATTGGCAAGTTGACCCACTTTTGTCTCAAGATTCCTTAGTGATGCTACTCAACTATGAACGAGATAATCAGTCTTTGCCATGTATTGCATGAATAACTCTTCCACCGATGGCTTTTTCTCAAGCATAGGAGCTCTAGCTTGAGGTGGAAATCAGGTGGAAATTTTGGCTTAGTTGCTAATGAATATCCCTGATTGTTGCTCCATGAAAAGTTAGGCTGATTCCTCCATCCAGGATTGAAATTGTTGGAATAAGGATTATTCTACAGTTTATTGTAACTTCCAATATATTGTATTGCTTCAACATTGACAGGACAATGATAACTAGCATGCTGATAACTCTATGATATAGAGTTATTTGGCTTAATTTTGATAATAATTTGGCTTAATTTTTGTAGTAATGCATAGAAATGAGTAGGTTTTATTTAATTATTTTAAATTAGTTATTTTAGGTGAGTCAATCTAATCTTGGTTAATTTTATGTTTAATTTGATGTTAATGTGGATAAGATACGTTGTTATTGATTTATTTGTGCTTTTGTAGGTGTGATGAAAAAAGAATTTTAATGGAAGAAGGAGAGCAAATTCGAGGTGCAGACTTCTAATGCATATGTTTCGGTATTTTGACCATAACATTTTTTACAAAGCTCCAAATGAAGCGATTCTTATACCACTAGAAAGATAAGAGAAAAATATACAACTTTTATGTTTACCACTTTACCCAGTTCGGCTTGTAGAATGGTCAAAAATCTTGTCAAATTTGACATACTGCAGCAGTCCTAGAGCAATTGCGATTTCTGTTAATTAATTTGGCAAAGCTGCGACTTACATAGTTTGATAAAGAAATCACAGCTGAAATTGACTTCTTTCTTCACCCAACTTGGTCTGATTTCAAAGCCTATAAAAACAACTTTTCGGAGGACTTAAGAGAGGAGAAAAAAGAAACACCAGATTGACATTTGAGAGTCAAGGCACAGAGTCATTGAAGCTAAGAAGAATTTGAAGAATTCAAGGAGATTTGAAGATCAAGAATACAATTCTTGAGTTTTTATATATTTTCTTTTATTCTTTGATTTTCTTGGTTTTGATTTTAATGTTTATATTTTATTCAATGATGATGTGAACTAAATTTTTAATCTAAGATTATGATTGAACTCAATATATAGTCTGAATTATTTATCTCTCTTTTACTTATGTTTGATAGATTTAAGTTGTTTATTTTATTCTGTTCTTAATGCTTCTAATTGCCTTATCACCAATTAGATTGAATAGGAAACCTAGGTTAAACCTTGACGAAGGAGATTTAGGTAGACCTTGAATAAAATAGTGTATGATCGAATACACTTAGTTGATTAGGTGGTTTGATTTGCATATAGGGTAGACATACACCTATAAGCCATACGTAGCCAGGATTAGAGCACAAACTTAATGAATCTTTCTTCAATTTAATTTGCATAGACATATAGTAAATTAATTGGGATATGTATTTTTATGAGAAACTCGATAGAGACTTGTAAATAATTTAGGACTCTAGGTTAGCAATTTAATCCATTAAATTGAGTTAAGAGAGAGAGACAATAATCAGATGAAGTATTGAGGGATATTATAATCTTAGGTCTAGTAGTTAAGTGAGATTTATTTAATATTTAATTTTTGGACTTAATTTTGATAATAATTTAGCTTTGTTTTTGTAGTAATGCATAAAAATGAGTAGGTTTTATTTAATTATTTTAAATTAGTTATTTTAGGTGAGTCAATCTAATCTTGGTTAATTTTATGTCTAATTTGGTGTTAATCTGGATAAGATACATTGTTATTGATTTATTTGTGCTTTTGTAGGTGTGATGAAAACAGAATTTTAATGGAAGAAGGAGAGCAATTTCAAGGTACAGACTTCCAATGCATATGTTTCGGTATTTTAACCATAACCTTTTCTACAAAGCTCCAAATGATGTAATTCTTGAACCACTGGAAAGTTAAGAAAAATATCTAAAACTTTTATGTTTACCACTTCACCCAGTTAGGCTTGTAGAATAGTCAAAAATCTTTTCAAAGTTGACATACTGCAGCAGTCCTAGAGCAATTACGATTTTTGTTAATTAATTTGGCAAAGCTGCAACTTACATAGTTTGATAAGGAAATTGCTGCTGAAATTGACTTCTTTCTTCACCCAACTTGGCCTAATTTCAAAGCCTATAAAAACAACCTTTTGGAGGACTTAGAGAAAAAATAAACACCAAATTGACATTTGAAAGTCAAGCCACAAAGTCATTGAAGCTAAGAAAAATTTACAGAATTCAGGGAGATTTGAAGTTCAAGAATACAATTCTTGAGTTTTTATACAATTTCTTTTATTCTCTTATTTTCTTGGTTTTGATTTTAATGTTTAAATTTTATTCAATGATGATGTGTGATTTGATGGGGAACTAAATTTCTAATATAAGATTATGATTGAACTAATTATATAGTCTGAATTATTTATCTCTTTTTTACTTATGTTTGATGGATTTAAGTTGTTTATTTTATTCTGTTCTTAATGCTTCTAATTGCCTGATCGCCAATTAGATTGAATAGGAAACCTAGGTTAAACCTTGACGAAGGAGATTTAGGCAGACCTTGAATAAAATAGCGTATGATTGAATACACTTAGTTGATTAGGTGGTTTGATTTGCATATAGGGTAGACATACACTTATAAGTCATACGTAGCCAGGATTAGAGTACAAACTTAATGAATCTTTCTTCAATTTAATTTGCATAGACATATAGTAAATTAATTGGGAGAGGTATTTTTATAAGAAACTCGACAGAGACTCGTAAATAATTTAGGACTCTAGGTTAGCAATTTAATCCATTAAACTAAGTTAAGAGAGAAAGACAATAATCAGATAAAGTATTGAGGGATATTATAATCTTAAGTCTGGTAGTTCAGTGAGTTTTATTTACTATTTGATTTTAGTTTTTTTAGTTTTAATTTTTCTTTTCTATTTTAATTGTTTGGATAAAATTAGGGTGTTATAATTTTAGTAGTTAACAGTAAGAATTAAACAATTCTCCATGGGAATGATACTCTACTTCATTATTATATTACTTGTTAGCGATACGTGCACTTGCATGAGATATCAACAACACATGCCTTTTCCCACATAGTTCACATGTCACGAAAGGGCTTTAAACAAAATGAACTCCCAGAGTATCGAATCTCTTAGTTAAAGCAGCGACCAATGCAATAAAGGCATTAATTGTATCCAAGTCATTAATACAAGCAACTCTCCTAAAAACCAATCTCTCAATAGGCCATTGATAATTATTAAAAGCCATCTCCTCCAACAAATCATATGCCTTATCAATATATTTTCCCATGAGTGCTCCACCTATTGCAACATCATTATTAGTTCTAATTAGACCCAACAACCCATTGTAAAAAGTCTATACCTACAACCATATAAGTAACCCATGATGAGGACATCTTCTGAGTATGTCTTTGTATCTCTCTCAAGCCTCATACAATGACTCTAAATCCAATTGCATGAATGATGTGAAGTACTTTCACATCTTCTTTGTCTTAGTTGGTGGAAAGAACTTAGCTAAGAACTTTTATGGTAAATCATCCCAATTAATAATGGAACCAACATGAAGTGAATTCAACCAACTCTTTGTCTTATCTCTTAATGAAAAAGGAAAAAGTCTCAGTCTATTAGCATCATCAGTGACCCCATGGTACTTGAATGTATCGCAATTCTCTAGAAATATAACTATCTAAGCATTCGGATCATCATTGGGTAGTCCTTCAAATTGCACTGTAGTTTTAATCATCTGAATGATTGCTGGCTTTATCTCGAAGTTCTTATCTTGTAGGTTATCAAACGCTAGAATGAAGACCATGCACAAGAGAAACAACATATTCCCTTAGAGACTTGTTCCCTTCTCTTTATTGTGCAGCCATTGTTTTGATATGAGTTGAAGCTTGTGAATTTTCTTTCTGAAGTCTTTGAAAAGTCTTTTCAATTTCTCGATCGAAAGGAACAATCTCTATGTAAAGCCCGACCTTATAAAATACTATTCATGACATACATGTGAAGATAGCATGATTACATGCTAGGAGAGTCCCGAAAAATTTACAAAAGTCGGTATTGTATCTAGAGGTACAACAAAGTTTATTTAATCCTCGAACTAGATCAAATAGGAATTTTAAGGTGAGATTAAGAGTTTCACAGTTCATGGATGACTTAAAA
>NC_030851.1:24768581-24818000 GCF_000208745.1 Theobroma cacao | reverse complement strand
CACCCATTTCAGGTTCAGTATAGACTGTAGATAGCTGATCTCATCGAGGACTATAGAGGGATCTGCATTTTCCAAATTGTAGGTTCACAGTCCTCTTTACTTTTGTTTATTCGGGGGCACTCTTGTTATTGTAAATTAAATTAAATATTTTGGCTTACTGTATTTAAGTATGTATAAATTTATTTAACTTTTACGTTATAAAAATTATTCACGTATAACTCTATAAATATTGTTTTATAAGAAAATAGAATATTTTACTTAATATTTCTTTTATTTTCTTATTATATTCAAATAACCATAATTTCGTTTTAAATGAAGATTTTAGACTTTTAAACTCATTTTGAATATGAATTGTGTGTTTTGTACTTGTATATTACGTTTTAGCCAGTTTCAAAATTTTTTAAAAAAATGACCAAATTACCCCTGTAAGACGAAAAATTAATATTTTATTTGTTTAAAGTTGGAAACAGCTTAAAATCTTTTAGAACACGATATTTGACAATGGTTGCTCACAAGGGAACAGAGAAACTGATAGCAAAGCCTTGCGGGGTTTCGGGTTGACATTTCGGACAATAAGTGTCTATCGGGACACCGCGCGGTTGTCACGGGCTCGAGGGGAGTATCGGGTCATGACACTCTAAACTTCTGACTCTTAGCATACAACGATCGAAAGTACCTAAAAATAAAGAAAAACAAAATTTGAATTAAGACTAAGATTGCTTGGTAATAATATTAACAAAAAGTAGAAAAACAATTCCTCGACAACGGTGCCAACAACTTGTTGTTCATTTTACCATGCAAGTGCACGTATCATTAATAAGTAATATAATGGTTAATAGAGTGTCGAATCCCACAAAGAATTGTACTAACTTTTGCTAAGTACTAAAATTATCACAACCTAATCTTATTCAAACAATCAAAATAAAGTGATTAACTAAAAGCAAAGCTAAAACTAAATAATAGCCAAATTGAATCTAAAAGCTGATGGCAAATCTTGACTAGAAAATTAATCAATAAATAAGCTTAGGATTACAATATCTCTCAACACTTCATTTAAACTTTGTCTCTTTCTCTCTTGACTTACTAAATGGATTGAGTTGCTAACTTTAAGTTCCCAAATTATTTATAAGTCTTCCAATGCTCTTATAAAAATATTTATCTTAACCAATTCACTACACTCCTATGAAAATTGAATTAAAGACAAACTCATTAAGCTCAAGTTCTAATCTTAGCTACATAAGACATATAAGTATATTCCTATCTTATATGCAACTAAAATTACCCAATCAACTAAATGAATTTGAACTTATGCTATTCCATCCATAACATATACTAAACTCCCTTTTCCAAGTTGCATTTAGGTTTTCAGATCAATCTAATTGGTTATCAAGCAACTAGAAGCATTAAACACAAGTTTGGAATAAACAACTCGTATTCCATTAATCATAACCAAGAGAGAAATTATAAATGCAAACTACATGTTGAGTTCAATTGCAATCCTAGATGAAGAAATTAGTTCATGATGAATAATAAAAGCATAATGCAAAGAAATTTAACCATAGTAAAAATTCAAGAAAAACAAAAAAGAAAAGAAAAGAATGGAAAACTAAAGATTTGCTGGATCTTCAATCTTCAATCTTTCACAATCTTTCTTACTTTTCTTGGGTGCTTGGTGACCACTTTTCTTCAGAGACACCTTAGTTTAATCGTGTCTTTCAATTGATTTAAAAGTGCCTTTAAATAGCCTCTAAAAAAACCTACTTTTAGTACAGTTTGAAACTAAAATGTCTGAGATATCGGTACTGTCACAGTCCAAATTTCCAAGCCATGACCGATGCATGGGCCCAATGGGCATAACCCACTAAGCCCAAGCAAGCCTCTTTATGCAATTCTGATTATCATTCCCATCCATCATCTTTAAAATGAAGTGCTGTAACTCTCAAAAGTAAATGTTCTAGTAATATTTTATAACAACTGAATATTCATTTTTATATTATATCAAAGCACAGTCATCATCAATCCAACATATACATACTTCATTTATAACATGACTCTTAGTAGTTTACATTACATATACATGTTCACAAATAATAGACTCGAGATAGTCAGCGGAGTGACTCTAGGTGAAGATACAGCTACTGAAATGCCATAGTACCTACCAAGAAGACGAGCATATGTGTGCGACTCAATCTAGGTCCCAACTGCCTCCAAATCTGAAAACATGAATTTTAAAAAAATGTGAGCATGAAACTCAGTGAGTGAACATAAAAAGGGAACAAGCAATCAATAGGAAGAATTTGGAAATCATGATGCACTTGTTTCAAAAACAATGGAATTGATTTAATTTCTTACTAAAAACCCCTCATTTCAAACTTTGATTAATAACCTCATAGTGTTGCAACAACCCATGATCAATCCATGAAGTTAAATGGGTGAAAAATACGTCAAAATTGAATAGGGTAGCATGTACTATTTTACATGTGTTTCAGTTTTTCTAGCATATCTCTCGTTACAAAAGTCCAATTGGCCTGAATTTTTTACCATTAGAAAGCTAAGAGGCAGGGCTACAACTTTTATGTTTACCACTTTTCCCAGTTATTAACGGAAGGTGGTCAAAATCTTCATCAAATTGAAGATACTACATCAAAACTCGAGAGTTTCTCGCTGCAGCGAGATTTATTTTCGCTGCAGCAAGTTTTCTACTGCCAAAACAGAATGTTTCTCGCTGCAGCGAGAAGCAGGGCACCTAAGTGTAAAAAGGACCCTCTTTGCATGAAAAATCCATTTGGTGATGCAATGAACTCAATTTGCAAGAAAATGGGACATTCTCAAGATTCATCATGTCAATTTCAACATGAAATGCTCAAAAATTTCTAAAGTTCAACATGCCAAAATTTCACATGCATTACAACCATATACCATATATGTGTATATATATATATATCAATCATCATGCACACCCTCCCATCATCATCAGCTCATATGCAACGGCTTATGCGCACTCCTACTCGCACATAGCCAGGTTAGCAACGGCTTATGCGCACTCCCACTCACACATAGCCGGGTCAACAACGGCTTATACGCACTCCTACTCGCACATAGCCGGGTCAATATCATTACACAATAATATATACATACGTATATATATATCAACATAATGTAGTAGTATATGAATCCATAATAGCCACATATCACCACACAAAGATAATTTATCAAGGGCTTGTTCCCAAGGCACCATTCTTAAGAAAAGTTTGATAAAATCATTTAATGTCTTGTGCAAACACATTCACATTCCCAAAAATACTTTGAAATGCAAGTTCACTCACCGGTCTTGTTGTTTCTTTTGCTTGACTCTAACCTCAACTAATACTCCAAATGGACATGTGAGGCCTTGTTGGAACTTATACACACACTACATCACAACCAATCCAATTTACATTAATATCACTCCAAAATCTAGTTTCTAATTCAAATTTTGCTAGTCATTCCTAATTGGCTTCTAACTATATCAAATGGTTATTCCTTGCATTACTCTAATCACACTAAAAATGAGTAAACAACTCAACAATAAAATAGCTCATAATCCCAATTACTAGCCATTATCAATAACTTAAAACCAAGCCTAGTTCATCACTCACCTGAGGGTTTTTTTGTAGTTGAATTCTCTTCCAATAGCTTCCAAACAAATGTGGAAAATCTCTCTTTCTCTCTCTAAAACCTTCAACTAGTGAGAGAAAGTGCTGAACAAGAACGTTTTGAGGGTTTTAAAGTGAGAGAGTAAAAGAGCACAAGGGTTCTAGTCAAAAGGGCACAAAGGTATGAAAATTAGAGCTAGAGAGAGAAAGTTGTGAAAGTTTCATATCAAGCTTCCATGGAGGATGGAAGCAATGTGAGATGGAAGAAGAAGAAGGAGAAGAAGCTGCTGGAGAATGAAGAAGCTGCTAGAAGAAAAAGATATTTATAGCTCAAGCTTATCCATTCCACTTGAAATTATGAAAATGCCCTTATCACATTAACTTGTTCTCCTTCAATTCTTGGTGCAATCTTTTTACTCTTTTGATACTAAAACAAGTCCATAATGGTATAGACATGCTCGGGTTTACGAAACTTAAAAATTTTTACCCAAGGTGAAAAATGACCATTTTGCCCCTGTGGTGAAAATTATTGAAACTTCTAGTTTTCTTCGTGTTTTCATCATTACACATTATTTATTCGGTCTTATGCCTATTTAGACCTTAAAATATCATAAAACCTTCTTTTGGGAGCTTTTTAGAGAAAATGACGAAACTACCCCTAGCTTGTGTTATTGCGTCTATACGTTGTTATGAGCCTAGAGGGGTTGAGGTCTCACAAGTACGATGTCCGGCCTCACTTTCCTGGCACTGCAGCACCACACCTGCAATTTCCTAATATGCACTCGACTACAATCAATCAACTTCTGACACAATTTTCTCCTCAATCTAGGCTGAATTGGACAAAGTGGAAAACATGAAAGTTGTAGCCTATCTCTTAGCTTTCCAATGACTCAACAATCATGTCAATTGAACATCTAGAATGAGAATCAAACTCAAAGTTAAGATATTTTGACCATAACCTTTTCTACAAAGCTCCAAATGAAGTAATTCTTGAACCACTGGAAAGTTAAGAAAAAAATCTAAAACTTTTATGTTTACCACTTCACCCAGTTAGGCCTGTAGAATAGTCAAAAATCATATGCCTTATCAATATATTTTCCCATGAGTGCTCCACCTATTGCAACATCACTATTAGTTCTAATTAGACCCAACAACCCATTGTAAAAAGTCTATACCTGCAACCATATAGGTAACCCATGATGAGGACATCTTTTAAGTATGTCTTTGTATCTCTCTCAAGCCTCATACAACGACTCTGAATCCAGTTGCATGAATGATGTGAAGTCCTTTCACATCTTCTTTGTCTTAGTTGGTGGAAAGAACTTAGCTAAGAACTTTTATGGTAAATCATCCCAATTAATAATGGAACCAACATGAAGTGAATTCAACCAACTCTTTGCCTTGTCTCTTAATGAAAAAGGAAAAAGTCTCAGTCTAATAGCATCATCAGTGACCCCATGGTGCTTGAATGTATCGCAATTCTCTAGAAATATAACTATCTAAGCATTCAGATCATCATTGGGTAGTCCTTCAAATTGCACTGCAGTTTTAATCATCTGAATGATTGCTGGCTTGATCTTGAAGTTATTAGCTTGTAGGTTATCAAATGCTAGAATGAAGACCATGCACAAGAGAAACAACATATTCCCTTAGAGACTTGTTCCCTTCTCTTTGTTGTGCAGCCATTGTTTTGATATGAGTTGAAGCTTGTGAATTTTCTTTCTGAAGTCTTTGAAAAGTCTTTTCAATTTCTCGATCGAAAGGAACAATTTCTAAACTTCTCACTCTCAACATACAACGATTGAAAGTACCTAAAAATAAAAAAGAACAAAATTTGAATTAAGACTAAGATTGCTTAGTAATAATATTAACAAAAAGTAGAAAAACAATTCCTCGACAACGGTGCCAACAACTTGTTGTTCATTTTACCATGCAAGTGCACGTATCATTAATAAGTAATATAATGGTTAATAGAGTGTCGAATCCCACAAAGAATTATACTAACTTTTGCTAAGTACTAAAATTATCGCAACCTAATCTTATTCAAACAATCAAAATAAAAGTGATTACATAAAAGCAAAGCTAAAACTAAATAATAGCCAAATTGAATCTAAAAGCTGATGGCAAATCTTGACTAGAAAAATTAATCAATAAATAAGCTTAGGATTACAATATCTCTCAACACTTCATTTGAACTTTGTTTCTTTCTCTCTTGACTTACTAAATGGATTGAGTTGCTAACTTTAATTTCCCAAATTATTTATAAGTCTTCTAATGCTCTTATAAAAATATTTATCTTAACCAATTCACTACACTCCTATGAAAATTGAGTTAAAGACAAACTCATTAAGCTCAAGTTCTAATCTTGGCTACATAAGACATATATGTATATTTTTATCTTATATGCAACTAAAATTACCCAATCAACTAAATGAATTCGAACTTATGCTATTCCATCCATAACATATACTAAACTCCCTTTTCCAAGTTGCATTTAGGTTTTCATATCAATATAATTGGTTATCAAGCAACTAGAAGCATTAAACACAAGTTTGGAATAAACAACTCGTATTCCATTAATCATAACCAAGAGAGAAATTAAAAATGCAAACTACATGTTGAGTTCAATTGCAATTCTAGATGAAGAAATTAGTTCATGATGAATAATAAAAGCATAATCCAAAGAAATTTAACCATAGTAAAAATTCAAGAAAAAAAAAATAGAAAAGAAAAGAATAGAAAACTAAAGATTTGCTGGATCTTTAATCTTCAATCTTTCACAATCTTTCTCACTTTTCTTAGGTGCTTGGTGACCATTTTTCTTCAGAGACACCTTAATTTAATCGTGTCTTTCAATTGATTTAAAAGTACCTTTAAATAGCCTATAAAAAAACCTACTTTAGTACAGTTTGAAACTAAAATGTCTGAGATATCGATACAAAGTCCGGCCTTCCTGGCACCACGGCACCACACCTGCTATTTCCTAATATGCACTCTACTACAATCAATCAACTTGTGACGTAAGTTTCTCCTCGATCTAGGCTGAATTGGACAAAGTGGAAAACATGAAAGTTGTAGCCTGTCTCTTAGCTTTCCAATGACTCAAGAATCATGTCGATTGAACATCTAGAATAAGAATCAAACTCAAAATACTGAAACATGTATGAGAGAAGCACTAGCCATTCTTGCACTGTGCTTTACTAATTGAAGCCTTTTTATTTGTATATCTACAAAAGCATAAAATTAAATCACTACTAAACTAAACTAAAAGCAATTTAAAATAAAATAACTTAAATTAAAACAACTTATAATGATTTAAACTAAACCAAGAAAAACAACTTAAAACATTTAATTTAGAACCTGAATCTCAAGAACTTAGCCAATTTAATATTCAAAATATGACAAAATAAGTCTATGAAATAAAGTTATCATCTTTACTTTAGGATCTTTGTCCTTGTCATCTTGTTTAACTTCATCTTGTTACAATAATCTTCTTCTGTTCGAATATTGCGATCAAAGTCCTTGAGAGATATCTCCTCTATCTTATGTTTTAGAGTTTTCTTAATATTTCTTCATTAGGGGGGAAGAGAAGTTTGTCAATTATAGAAGACACAATAATAGTTTCATCCATTTTAAAATCATATAACTTAAAACTATTAAAGAATAACACGTCTTACCAACCAATATACGTGTATCAGGCATGTTACATCAATTAACTAAAGAAAACTTATCTTGTAATTCGATGAAGAACCATCTTGCCACAAATGAATGTAGTCCATAGATTCTTTTTCACTTTCTTCATCCGATCAAACATATGCAGCCTCAAGAGTTGTAAGGAAGAAGTGCATCTTTTTTTGCCAATGGAAAAAGTTTCTTCTTTTGAAGCGGTCTAACTTATAATGTTGGTAGCCATCTCTTTTAAGAAAACAATTTTTCTTGAATTCCAAACACATGGAAATAAGTTTTAAAATTGTTGGTACAAATGGGGTTTTTAGAATTCAAAAAGAACTAGTAAAATTGACTTCAAGACTTGTTTTTATAGACGTTATCTTTAAAACTTATTTCATCCACACCAATCGATATGCAAAAAGGGAATTATAGAAATAGTCTTAAGGATACAATGAAGTTGACGTCCAACTTTGTCTTGCACTTACAAGATTAGATTGCTAGATACACTTGAAGGTTGTAAAGTTGTTTGACCTTAGAACTTACTTTCTATATTAAGTAGATTATAAAAAATTTTGACACTTTTGATAAACGATGGGAATTCAAAATGTTTATGTCTTTTTTTGAATTTTCATTAAATTCATAACACTTCTCATGCTTTTGTTTTTCTGTCCTTATCTTGTTAGTTTTGTGTGTCTCAAAATGGTGGCCAACAAGTCTTTATGTAGACTTGTGAGTGTCTTCTTAAGGACACAACCCTTTCATTGATGTGCCTCTTTATTTTAAACACATATTTTCTTATTACAAGACACAACCTTTAGATAGTGTTGTTTTTCTAGTAGTCACCTTATAAAAAGACAACTTTTCATATCATAGACATAAGCTTTGAATTGAAGTATTATTTCAATAGTCACTTTATTAAAAGACAACTTTACATATATAAGATATAACCTTTCAGTTGTAGTATCTTTACAATAGTCACTTTATCAAGAGACAACTTTACATATGAAAATATATAACCTTTCAATCGAAGTGCCATTACAATAATCACGACTTTTTATATGAAAAGAGATAACTTTTCATTTTGAAAATATATTAATAAAATGCTTCACGAGAATGTTAGTAATTATGAGCAAAAGTTGATAAAAATTGAGTTAATCGAATTAATTAATAAAATTTAGTTAATTCAAGTAAGTTAATTCAGTTAAATCGATTAGGGAAGTCGATTAAGTTAGTTAAATCAAATCAGTTCGGTTAAAATAATTTGAAGTCAATTAAATAAATTAACTAATTTTATATTTAATATTTTTTAACTAATTTTAAAGAAAGAATATCTCTATAGTGCTTATTAGTAAATCTTTTTCATTATTATAAACTTATAATTATCCGATCAATGATCATGAATGATGTAAAATTCAATGAACACTCAACTCGACTCATTTAATAAGGAATTTATGGCAAGAGGTCAAAACGCTTGAGTAATATCAAAGCCTAGATGAAGTATTTAATAACTTTTTGTTTTTTGAAAAGCAAAGTATTTAATAACTTGACTCAAGCATAGTTTTTTAAATATCATATAACTTATAAATAAAATATAGTACTATTTATTTATATATTTACAAATTTTTATTTTGAGTTTTGAACTTAAATAAACTTTCAAGTTTGATTAAACTAATGATAATCAATTAAAATCAAAATATAAAAAAACAAAAAAAAAACACTTAACCAGAATACAGGAAAAAGAATCATTTTTTTAAACTAATTTTAAAAAGCTCGGCAAAGGACAATGACCGGAACAAACAGGGTTAATTTCTGAGACAACTTTATCAATCATGGACAACTCAAAATTTGATTTGACAATTGACAACATCAGCTTCCCGACCAACACAAAAGAAAAGAAAAGTAAAGCAAAAACGTTTCTCTGCAACTTCTTCTATTTTACAAACACAACAACCAATGTGAATAAAATCATCATAGATAGCCCAGAACTTACTTGCACTTTCCCATTAACGTGCTTAAACCACCCAATAGCAAAAACGGAAAGTGGGTCTTCAGCTTCAATTTTCGTTCAACAAAAACTAAAACTGCTAAGTGTTCAACACGCTCTTACCCCTTCAAACATGCTAAAACCCGCAACTATTTTTTTTCCATAAAGAGACAGTGTTTCAATGTGACAGGCAGAGGCTATATATATAGATCTTTGATGGGTCTTTTTGCTTATATGTTCTTGAGTTGTTTGTAGACATTTTTAAAGGGTTTGAAGATGGGTAGTGGGGGAGGTGGGCAATCTTCTCATCCTCAGAGCTTAAGCATCAGAGAATTTATCTGCCGCGGGGGTGCAGGTGCAACTGCAGGTTAGCTTTACTTAATTGCTCTTTTGATTCATTCTTTTAGGGTTTCCTTTGTTTAGTCAGTTATTGCAAAAAAGAAAAAAAAAAAAGGAAGAAATTTTGTGGATATTTTATGTGATGAAATGAGGGTTTGTATGGTTAGGAAAGTGAGTTGAAAATATTGGTGTTACTTTTAATTTGAATGAGTTTTTGATTTGTTCACCATTTTTGGTTGGACATTTTAGGCGCAATTGCAGCCACTTTTGTGTGCCCTTTGGATGTAATCAAAACAAGGTTACAGGTACATGGCCTCCCTGAAGCTTCACAATCTGGTGCCAGAGGTATTGTAGATTCTCTGCTTTTGAAACTAATTTTTATTTGCGGTGCATGGTTTAGCAGAAGTACTTGGCTTGAATTTGTTCACTTCTATAACACTGGATTATTGGATAAGCTGAGACAGTAATTGAGATAGAGGGTTGATGTTAGTCTGTCAATTCAGATTTTTTTCATGTAAGTGTCTGCTTAGGATCTTCTTTGGAATGCAAGAATTCTTGCTTTGTTGGGTTGCTCCATACCTGAATTTTGACTCGTTTGCAAATTTTTGTTATATGGAGTACAATGTATCTCAAATTCTACATTAGGAATAATTTTTTGTCAATTGCTGAATTCGTGGCTCTGATAGATTTTGGTCATATGAACTGCTACAAGATTGTAAGAAAAATGGTAGATGGATATAGTTTGGATTAGATGTTTAACATTCTGAAGATGTATCTCAAATATTAGGTAAATTAGCTTGTGCTTGAGTTAATGATGGATTGTGTTTACTGCTATCATTGCTGATGAACGGCTTCTTCCCCTTCTTTTTTGTCTATTCTCAGGTAGTGTCATTATAACAAGTTTACAGCATATAATAAAAAATGACGGTTTGAAGGGGTTATATCGTGGACTTTCACCAACAATACTTGCTTTACTTCCAAACTGGGCTGTAAGCAACCTTTTTATGCTTAAAGCAATTAATTGGAAGCTACTTGTTGAAATAATGCAATGCGCCATTTGATGTAATTTTGATTTTCTGCTAAGTAACAGAAACTGTCATTTCATATGTAGGTGTATTTTACACTTTATGAGCAACTAAAAGGCCTACTCACTTCACATGGTTGGTTCTTTTTCTTGTGATTTTCTTAAGAGTTCTTACTTGACATGTGTTCTGCCAATCCAGCTTCACTTGTTTTGATTTCTATTAAAAAATATACACTTTGATTTGCAGAGGATAATGGTGGGCAACTCACAATTGGGGCAAACATGGTCGCTGCTGCTGGTGCTGGGGCTGCCACAGCCATCACAACGAACCCTTTATGGGTTGTAAAGACGAGACTCCAAGTAAGTTTGTTGTTTATGTGTCAGGATGTAATGTTTCTTGTAAAATGTATCAGTGGTTGTCTCATATTTTGTTTTTTTTTTCTTTGCTTAAATCATTATCATTTGTTTCTAAAATGTAATTATAAGTAGTGACATAACCTTGATTTTGATGCACACATACACTTAGAATTCAGAGTTAAGTAGCTGTAGTTACTAAGTTTTGGTTATTGGAGTACATTCTCTTGTTGCAACAGAATATGCTTCTCTACGTTGCAGTCTTCTGGAAGTACCCAAACCAAGGTTTATGACTGGGTGTTTGGAGGATCAAACTCCTTATCAATGCTTTGACAGAAGCATGGGGCCAAGCTGGCATATATTTTGAACCATAAAAGTAAGCCTTTTCTGGCAAGTGGATGAGAGTGATCAGTTGTTCTGAATTTGTATCAGAACATTTAACTTCCTTTGAAGTTTCAATGTTGAGTAAGGCCTACTCTGAATTTTTTTCCCTAGTATAGATTTTACCTCCGATAAAACTGGAAAAGTAATTATTTTTCTAACATTTATAAATGAGTGAGCATTGATTGGGCTTTCCCATTTCTTTGTGAGTTGGGACAGCGAGACTTTACCTTCTTTTATTATAATCAGAAATTCTCTACTATGTGATTATTTTAATGTAATAGTCACTTCCAAGGACATATAATATATTATCTGTTGCTTTGCTGCACCTCCTTAAATTGATATTATTGAAGGATATATTATGACAAATTGTACGGATGTTGACTGCTTTCAATAATCATTGGAAGTTTTCTTCTTCTTTCAAAGTAGTAATCCTTGTCCAAGAATTTTGGAAGTTCTTATATAAATTGTGACTGGGTGCCCTTGACAGTGCATGTTGGAAGAAACACAACTTGCACTAGGCCTATTGGAATTGGCATGGTAGTACCCCAACTTTAGAAATTTGCAGTAGTCCCTGAGAGTTCAGAGTTTGGCTATAGTTCATTAGATACAACCAGTGCTAAATTCTTGTCAGTTAAATTTCATATACTTTGCTGACATCTGCATGGAAAGCATGTTTGCAAAAGGGTTCAGTGTTTAATACTTGTCACAGAGTGTTGGGCATCATAATTTTACCTTTCTTTCCCTCTTGGCATCAATTTCCCCCGTTAATTTTTCAATTAAATTTATTGCCTGATAAATGATAGCAAGATGTAGATTTGTTGCTTACCTTCATGTGATACTGCCACTGACTTGTTGAAGCTGCCTTTGATGCTTTAAAACTTACAAAATCCCCCTGCCCCACCCTCCTCCCCCTCACCCCTAGTGGGCTCAATGAAGGGGGGGAAATGAATAAGGAGTAAGATACAGCAAAAATCTGACTCACTTGGTTTTAGAATGATTTGTAAGCGATGCAGACACATTAATATTTCAATTTTTCATTGTCTTGCCTGCAAGGATGAATTTCCTGATTCAAAATTGGAATGTTGGATTCAATATCTCGCATATAGTCATGCAATATTTTGATATTATAAACTATCATGCTTATCATTGTGGATATATCAATATGGTTATTCTTTATGCATTCATTGTTATTCTTTTTGCTCGTTGTTTAGACACAGGGAATGAGGACCGGTGTGGTTCCCTATACAGGTGTACTTTCTGCTTTACGAAGGATTGTGCATGAGGAAGGCTTGCGAGGGTTGTATAGGTCAGTGGTTGAGTTCTACTCTGCTTGGAATAATTTGCAGGATAATTGCTTCAATTGTAATCTGAAAACAGATTTACTTTTTGTTTTCTATTTAACTGTTGGTGTCCTAATTTTATTTCCATTGTTGGAAACAGTGGAGTTTTGCCTTCTTTGGCTGGGATTAGTCATGTTGCTATTCAGTTTCCAGCATATGAAAAGATCAAATCCTATATGGCAAAAAAGGGTAAATGATCAATATTATCTCATTATGTGATTTCCAGGTTGTAGAAATAAGATTCTCTGAATCCTCTATTGTACAATTTAGCATCCGTTTGGTTGATACTTCTGTTTGTTGTTTTTTGGTTTTTTTTCTTTTTCTATTTTAATAGTAGAAAGAAAAAAAAGCAAAAAATAGAAAATGAATAGAATATCAAAGACAAATAGTAAAAAGCAAAAAGAAAAATGAACCAAAAGGAATATTTGTTTCTGATTGTAAAAATTTATCTTTTCCTTTTTGGTCAGAAAATACAACTGTTGACCATCTAAGTCCTGCTGACGTTGCAATTGCCTCTGCAATATCGAAAGTGCTTGCCTCTATTATGACTTACCCACATGAGGTATGCTTTGGTTGGACTTGCTCTATTTACTCAACTGCAACGGAGACACCATCATTGCAGAAACTCTCTTGTTCATGGATCGAATACAGTACATGCTTATTTTTCTTCATAAATTTATCTTACATTCCAATTTCATATCAACAGGTCATTCGATCAAGGCTTCAAGAGCAAGGGCAGGTCAGAAATTCCGAGGTCCATTATGCAGGGGTGGTTGATTGCATCAGGAAGGTGTTCCAGAAGGAAGGTCTTCCTGGCTTTTACCGTGGCTGTGCAACGAATCTACTGAGAACGACACCATCAGCTGTCATCACATTTACCAGTTACGAGATGATTCACCGATTTCTGGACCAGGTTTTACCTCCAGATGCAAAGAATTCGGAGGCTCACCCTAAACCTGATGGCCAGGTGAAGTCCCAGCCAGATACTAGGGGAAATATGGAAGAAAACAAACAATCACAAACACACTCAAATAAGATAACACCTTCAATCCCTCTAGGAAACAAATAACAACTGACAAATCTGACTGTTGGTTTTTTTTTTTAATCTTTCTACCATTTTGTTAGAGGAAATTTTCCCTAATAAGAAAAATATGAAAGTGTGTTAGTCAAATGTTAAAAGTGAATAAAAGTGTAATTTTTTATTGCTTTATTTGTTAGTGCAAATTGTACTTGACTTGTTGGGGAATAAACCAACGATTTTGATCCTGTTAACTTGTTTCCATTCTTGTTCGATGATTGATTAATGGGTTTAGACGACAAGTTAATAAGAAAGGTGCAATCTGGAGAAGGATTGACCATGGAATATAAAAAGGGTATAAGTTTTCCAAAACTCGAATTTAAGAGCTCTTAAATCGTGTTAAATTGGGATGATTAATTGTCTTGAAAACTTAAAACTCATACAAAATGGTTCAAGTACTATATTTATGTTGTAATATTAGGTAGAGGGGAGTAATTTTTTGGTTAAAACTGAATTAATCAAAAATTTTCAGTGAAAATGGTTTGGTTAATTTGATTAATGAGCTTGATTAATTTGGTTGATTTTGATTTTAAAATTTTTTTCGAGTAACTGAATTAATTCACCTATAAATGACTAATTAAAAAGCATAAATTATGGGAATTATACCCAAAACCACTTAATTAAAAATCAAAACCAAAGTGAATATTTTTTGACATCCAAACATTTAACTCATTGATTATTGCATGATCTCACTTAAAGAGTATGGATTTGAATCCTTTTTTTTAAAAAAAAATAAAAAACAAAACCAAGCACTCTACCAACTAAACTAATGTGTTTTTTTTTTTTTGGTATTTGGAGAAAGAACCTTACTTTTTAAGTAAAAAGATCATGTACCAATCGATAAATCAAGTGCGAATAAAAAAATTATGCACTAATTAATAAATCTAATGCTCAAGTGCAACTAAACTAAGGTATCTCGTTTTGTTTAAATTGTTGTAATTAATTAAACATCAAATAAAGTTTGCAATTAAGGAATAAATTTTTGATTATATTTAATTAATCAAAATTTTAATATAATTTCCATATAATTAGTCCTTATTATGTTTATCATGTAATCAAAATATTAGATAAATACTTTTTAATTTAAATATCTTGAAAAAAAATATGAGAGAGTAATTACAGTTTAGGTCAGTATGTGATTTAAAGTAAAAACAAGAAAAAACGAAGTAATGAAAATAATAAGAATATAAACTCTGAAAGAACTTTAAATTAGATTAAATTAAAAAGTAAATCATTTGAAAATCTAAAATATTTTATTGAGCTTGGCACCAAATCATATGCTAACATCTTAAAAACAATAGATTCGAATGGGTGATAATGAAAAAAAAAAAAGAAAATTTTTTTAATTAATTTGTAATTGTATAATAAATGATCTTGTAGTTAAAGTATTTATGAAAATTATGAATCATGTTCTAGAGATTCAATTATTACCATTTATATTATGTATTTTAATTTTAGTATAGATCGTGTAAAAATTATTAATAAATTAAATAATCAAAATTTTGTCTCTTTTTTTTTCTTTTTTTTGTCTGTTATTGAGAAATAAATTTATTGATACTTATTATCTTCTTTATAATCTACTACTAATGCGATTTCTTTTGAAAATTTTGAGATTGATAAGCGAGGAATGAAAAATAATTAGGAAATGATAGGAGAAAAAAAATACATAAAAGCTCAAAACAATTTTAGTTATTTGTAGTCGAGTTGTTGTTGTTGAAATTTTTTAAATTTTGTAGTTGTTGGAAGTTGGAAATTTGGAACAATTTCCTCGCATATCTTTATTAGAACACTTTAGTGTATTGTTATTTATATTTGTTAGAACATTTTAACGTGTTTAACTATATTTGTTGTAACATTTTAATATTATTAGGTTTGTTATATTATTAAGATTTCATAATTTAATTTTATTTACCATGTGATTAGCCTAAAATAATGAAAATAAGAAAATTGGGTTTGACTGTATTAAGGCTCTCGTGGTTAAAATTTTTTTTGATTAATTCAATTTTTATCCAAATTAATCAATCTAATTCAATTAAAATAGAATTTTGATTAATTCAGTTAAATTTTTATGCCACATGTTATGACCCAAACTCGGGAGTCCGTGACAGGCACATGAGCGAAGCAGGCAAAGCTCGCGAGACCCGAGTAAGCTTCAGAAACTTGAATCTAATCATACATCATTAGCCAAGGGTTTTTCGCCTAAAATATTTTCATAATATGATTTAAATTCAAATATATAAAATTATATTTGGCACATTATTCATACTATTGGTCCTATTTAAGTGCTAGAGGGGGATGAATAGCACTTAAAAATTTTAAGATTAGCCTCTTTTTGAATTGTAGATTTTCTAATCAATTGGAGGAAGAAAGATTTAAGACTTATATAGCTAAAAAACACCTAATAAGGAATGGTAGAGAGAAGTGGACAATGCAACAGTATTTATAGTGGCTTGATCCTTTTGACCTACATTTACTATTTTGATCTCTCAATCAAGGATTTTCAACCTAATTTCACTATACTAATGGAATTAACAGCTTCACTAAGCTTTTACAAGGTGAGTTTCTAACCCAAACTCTAATCCCTTACAATGATTTTTTAGAGTACTTCCCACACTCTACATTTCTAAGAACAAGAAGTACAACTAGAAGTCTTTACAAATCTAGAAAAATTACTAGCACACTCAAACACTTCTTTTGGAATAAGAGTGAAGAACAAATGCTTTTGATGAAGGATATTTGGCTTTTTGCTTAAAATGGCTCTTTTCTCATTCAATCTATCTTCTTTGACCGTTAAAGCTCATTTTATATTTAGGGAGTCAAATTTTTCTATTGAAGATAGTTTTTAGCCGTTAAATCAACTTTGATGCCATTCTAGCTGTTATTTTGTCCACGAGTGTTTAAATTCAAATGGACAGACAAAATTCAGCTAACAGGTTACAAGCAGCTCTAATCGATTACAACTCCTCTACCTTGCACTATTTTGCTGTTGTATACTTTGCGTTAACCGATTACAGTAGACTCTAATCTATTAAGAGACCTCTGTCTTCAAGCTTCTTTACTCCAGTAAACTTCTTTTAATTGGTTAATTAGATCTTCACGTCCTTCAGCCATAACCGATTAACACAAGCTCTAATCAATTATAAAATTTCTGAATTTGAATTTCATCATTTTGGCTCCCTTCATCGGTTAGACTTATTTCAAATTTGAATTTTGGCACTTAGAGGTTCTTCAAACCTTGTGCTCTAACCGATTAATCCCATGCCTTAACCAATTAGCACACCTCCGTTTTTCTTTGTCCAACTAAACCGAATGCAGAAGGTCATGACAGACTTAGCAAAGTGATCAAATTGGATGGTGACCTACCGGATACCAAAATTGGTCTGTTAATGGACGACCTTTGCCACTTAGTTCTATGGTCTATTTATTTACACATGGCACAATAAAATGGGTGAGTTATCTAATACTCGGCGAGAGGTGCAGATAAATCAAATAAATATAAACATATATATATATATATATACTTTAATGCACTATCAATGCAACCAAATATTTTAACAAGCATATCCAATGTTAGGGGCATACCAATCATCCCTAAGAATCCCCACAAATAATATATCACTAAGCTTTTACTTAAAGCCATTCAAAGTTATACTCCATAGGCACACTCTAGTTGACAGAGTGTTATATCAAATCAAGTCTATTTTTCCTCTTAGGGGCTATGTCACATTATCCATGACTCAAATCAAATTTTAGAGTGGTTCTTCCCTAGACATCATCAAATCACGCACAGTGGCCAATTGGCAGAGTCAAATCACGCTTAAGGCTAAGCTATTGGTGGAGAATCAAATCACGTGCATGCCAAAGCAATGGGTGGAGAATCAAAGTCATCATCCAAAGTAATCTCCCAATGTACGACATCACTCGAAGTAATCTCAAACGGGTGGCATCAAATATAAAGTCATTATCTAGAGTAATCTCAACGAATGGCATCAAAGCATCATAAATGGGATTAACACCACCATCCCTGCTTATCACCATCCTTGTAGGCACACATAGTCTCAAGGTATAAGACTTTATTCTGTTGGCTCCATTAGTTTTTGATGATAATAAAACATTCTCATTTATGTGTGTCTAATGCCTTTACTTGAGTGTGCAGGAAAGTAATATATGAAATTAATTTATTGACTCTTCAAAGAGTATTTTTTAAAGGAAAAAAAAGGGATAAAATCAACAAGATGTAACTAAATAATAAGGAGGAAGCTTACTGGTGAAACAAGGAAGAACATTGGTTGACCAAATTTCAAATTGGAGAAATGGCGGGTTGAAGAGTTTGAGAAACAAAACCAATTTAGTCAACTAAGTCAGTCGACTAAGTGCTCTCTGCCAGAATCTGCAAACCAGAAACAGAACCAACTTAGTCAACCAAGTTAGTGGACTAAAAGCTCTTTGTCTGCAATTTGAACTAGAGCACTACAAGACAGATTAACAGTTAGAACTCATCTTCAATTGTTTTCAACGGATATGAACTGCTAAACTGCCATCAGTTGCATCTTCAAGTATAAAAGGGTCTTCCAACAATAAGAAAGAAGTTTTTGAAGCCTTGAATGAGATTTGAGCTATCAAAAGTAGAAAAAACCAGAAAAGCCTCACTGCACCTTACTGCACTTAAACACCAATCTTTGTAATAGAATTCGGCACTTCATCTTGTACCATCTAGATCAAGTAAGTGATCATAAGTACTTCTTTATTACTTCTCTTGTATTCTTAGAGTAAGGGAGTCACTCTAAGGGGTTGTTCAAGCTTGGGATAGCTTGATTGTTGTAGGTTGTGGTTGAGCCTTGGAAAACCACATTGGGTTTTAGTTGAGCTCGTGAAAAACTAGTGTAAAAGGTTGTGACTGAGCTTGGTAAAAGCCATTGTTAAGCTTGGTGAAAGCTTGTGAATTTCACCCGTCCATAGTGAATTTGTGGGAAAATCCTTGGTTGGATAATCAAGGTAGTGGATATAGGTCTTGGACCGAACCACTCTAAATTGTTGTGCATTTTATACTCTATTTTTGTTTTCTTAAGTTCTGGAAATTAGTTTCTAATATTGTCAAAAGCCAAATTGTGCTATTCACCCCCCTCTAGCACATATTATCGAGACCAACACATTCAACCTCAAATCAAATCAATGTCCAGAATTATCAACATTGGTTGACCATCTATGGATAGATTTCACAGATCAATTGATAGATTCTGCGAATCTATCAATAAATGCTTCTCACTTCGGTTTCCATTAATTTTGTATGGCTATCTATCGATAGATTCGATAGATTCTGCAAATCTATCGATAGTTTCTAGGCATCTTTGCTTTACAAAGTTCTCAAGTAGTCATCTGTTGATAGTTAAGAGAATTTATCAATAGATGTTCATCCAACTTGTTTTTCCAAGTCTTTTATCTTGCATCTATCGATAGATGTAGAACATCTATCGATAAATCATGCCGAGTTTCCAGATTTTCACTTCTCTAAGTCTCCATATTCACACCTAAAGCCCCCAATTCACTTTCCATCTGATATCCACATCTCAAACATTCACATAACTCAAAATTCATTAATCATATACTCAAATATTTGATCAAATCTTGATCCAAGTATCAAACTTTAAAATTGGCCAAATATATTCTTAAAAATTTGCCTAAGTGTCAATAGGCATATTTTCATATACTCAACATTTTTAATCTATCATCGAAAGTCCTTAAGACACAATATATTTCATAAATCATTCTCAATTAACTTAGTTTAGACCAAAAATTGCAAGTGTTACATTCTCCATTCCTTATAAGAAATTCATCCCAAATTTAAATCGTACACCACATATTACAAATATCTTAAACTTAAAAAAGATGGGGATATTTCTCTCACATTTCCTCCTTGAGTTCACATGTATCTTCCTCAATCTAATGGCTTTGCCATAACACTTTCACCATAGCAATATCCTTAAAGCGAAGCATTTTTCCTTGCTGATCCAATATGGCTATAAGTTGCTTCTTATAATTAAGTTCGTCTTGTAACTAGACCTTATCATATTGAATCATATGCAAAGGATCGAGAACATACTTCTTAAGCATAGATACATGAAAAACCGAATGAACATCGAACAAATTTAGCTATAACGCCAAATGATAAGCAACAGCGCCTATGCGCTTTAGCACCTCAAAGGGTTCGATGTATTTAGGGCTTAATTTCCCTTTCTTTCCAAATCTCCTACCTCTTTTGGTCAATAAAACCTTTAAGAACACATAAACTTTAACCTTAAACTCCAAAGGTTTTCTCTTATTATCAACGTAAGATTTCTAACGACTTTGAGATGTTAGCATCTTTTCTTAGATTATGTGGATGCCTCGTTCAGCTTCTTGGACCATTTTTATTCCTAAGAGTTTTCATTCCCCAGCTTCAAGCCAACCAGCAAACGATCTATATTTTTGTCCATATAAAGCTTCATATGGTGCCATATCAATAATGGCTTGATAGCTGTTGTTATAAGCAAACTCGGGGAAAGGCAAATAATGATCCTATAAGACTCCAAAGTTGAGCACAATTGCTCTTAAATTATCCTCGAGCATCTGAATGATGCACTAGGATTGGCCATCCGTTTGTGGGTGGAAGGTTGTACTAAAATCCAATCTGATTCCTAAGGCCTCTTGCAATTTCCACCAAAACTGACTCATGAACTATAGTCTTTTGTCGGACATTATCGTTACTAGAACACCATGTAGCCTTACAACCTCATTAATATAAATTTAGGCATATTAAGCTACTCCATACTTGGTCTTGACTCGTAAAAAGTGGGCTAACTTTGTTAGCTGATCAATTATCACCCAAATAGCATCATAACCTCTCTTAGCTCATGGTAAACTTGTCACAAAGTCCATAGCTACATGTTTCCACTTCCACTCAAGTATCGATCACGGTTGTAATAGTTCGTAAGGTCTCTAATATTCAGCCTTCAGTTGCTGACATGTCAAACATTTAGAGATGTATTTAGCCACATCTCTCTCTAATCCTGGCCGCCAGTAAACAAACTTCAAATTATGATACATCTTGGTGGCTTCGAGGTGTATTGCATAGGTTGCAACGTGAGCCTAATTCAAAATCTCATTTCTTAAACAATCCATATTCAGCATGTAAATTCGTGCTCAATATCTCATTAAACCATCAATACCGTACATAAAGTCCCAAGCTTTATCTTCGCTCATGTCTCCAAATATTTTAACCAAATATTCATCTTGGTCTTGAACAATTTTAATCTGATTTAATATCATTGGTTAGACCCTAAAATGCACCAACAAGGCATCCGAATCATTAACCTTAAAATGAACTTTGCTCCAAAGATCGTTTCTCTACTGTCACATATGCTAAACTCCCCATTGATTTCGGACTTAAGGCAACCGCCATCACATTTGCTTTGCCGAGATGGTAGAGTATGGCGCAGTCATAATCTTTCAATAACTCCAACCACTTATGCTATCTCAAATTCAAATCCCTCCGCTAAAATATATACTTTAAACTTTTATGATCGATATATATTTTACAGGTTTCACCATAGAGATAATGGTGCCAAAATTTTAAAGCAAATATAATTGAAACCATCTCTGGGTTGTGTGTAAAGTATTTTTGTTCATGCCTCCTTAATTGTCAGGAGGTGTATGCTATAACTCTCCCATATTGCACCAACAAGCAACCCAATCCAACCTATGATGCATCGTAATGCATGGTACAGCATCTGGATCCACACGACAGGTTTAACACAGGCGTAGAAGCGAGATAGGCCTTGAGCCTTTGAAAACTAGCCTCACATGCATTGGACCAATCAAACTTAACTCTCATATGAGTCAATCTTGTCAAAGAGGATGCAATCTTAGAAAAATCTTGCACAAAACGTCTGTAATACATAACTAAACCTAGAAATCTTTTAACTTTAGTTATAAACATCAACCTTGGCCAATTCTCCATAGCTTCCACTTTACTGGGATCAACTTACACCCTTTGTTCAGACACAATGTGTCCCAAGAAACTAACTTTATTCAACCAAAATTCATAAGTAAAAAATTTAGTATATAATTTATGCTCCTTCAGCGTCTGTAACATGATTTTCAAGTGCTACACATGTTCTTTCGGGCTTTTAGAATACACCAATATGTTGTCTATGAATACAACCACAAATTTATCCAAATATGCCCGAAACACTCTATTCAGTAAATTCATAAAGGCTGCAGGGGTGTTAGTGAGTCCAAATAATATCACCAAAAACTTATAATGTTCATAGCATATGCGAAACATTGTCTTAGATATATCACTTTCTCGAATTTTCAACTAGTGATACCCCAACTGTAGATCGATCTTAGAAAAGCACACTGCACATTGCAACTGATCAAACAGATAATCGATACTCCATAGTGGATATTTATTCTTTATAGTGACCTTTGTAAGTTGTCGATAGTCAATGCACAATCGAAAGCTACCATCTTTCTTCTTAACAAATAGCATTGGACCTCCCTAAAACGAACCATTCGGGTGTATAAAGCCCTTGTTCAACAAATCCTCCAATTGCTCCTTAAGTTCTCTTAATTCAGTTAGTGTCATCCAATAAAAAGATATAGAAATTGGCTTCATATCCAGAATAAAATCAATACAAAATTCAATCTTCCTCTCGGGAGGCAATCTAAGCAATTCATTTGGAAATACATCCGAATGGTCACCTACTATCGGTATGTAATCCACACTCCTATCATCCATTGAAGCATCACTTGCCATTGTCAAAAACCCTAGGCCTTCTTACTTTGGCATTCGTCTAGCGGCCATATCCAACATAACTCTCGTAGACATTGGACTATCATGTCCATAAATCACAATCGAAGGTTCCCATGGGAACTAAAATTTCACAAGTTTATAGTGGCAGTCCACCTTGGCAAAACAAGATGCTAACCGGTCTATTCCCAATATCATCTCAAAGTCCAAAGTTAGCAACAACACTAAGTTTGTTAACGTATCCTTGTCCTTAATACGAACTACACAGGACTTATATACATACTCATCCATAAACACCTCTTCTAGACGAGTAGTCATAATTAACGGTTCATTCATACTACTACAAAACTTATCCAGCATTGGCACAAAGTGTGGTGACACAAAGGAATGTGTTGATCTGTGATCAAATAAAACCAAAGCTTCAATACCACAAATAAAAAGTGTACCTATGACCACTGCATTGAAAATCTGAACATCTTGCAATGTCAGAGTAAACACCAACGCTTGACCTTCACCATCATTACCCGGTTGTGCCGATCTACCTCAAAATGATGAGGCTACACCTTTGCCTTTGTCACCTCTAACAGTCCTCCCAGTTGGTGCCATTTTAAGCAGAGTATTTGCCAATTGTTTCATATATCTATAGTCAACCTCTACTGACGGCCTTTGCATAGGGTAATTTCTCATCAAATGCCTAGATTGGCCACATCCAAAGCACAACCCAGTTGCTTTGTGGCACGGTCCACCATGTGTCTTTCCATAGTAATTATATAAAATACCATTTTGTCTAAGGCCCATGTTAGATGGTCTGCTAGATTACTCTTGTCTAGAAGGTGGGCTAAATGAATCACTATTCTAAGGTGGCTTGTGCGTAGGAGTGGTAAACTCTGATGGCAAAAAAATGTTGGACTCTTAGTCGAGCTAGAATCTCTATGACCTTGTTAGCCTTGTGTTTGAGCTCTTTGACCCCTACCTCTTTCCAATTTGGATTCTATTCTCTTGGTTTCAATCATTCTAGCAACATCCACCACTACCGCATAACCTCCAGGTGGCAAAAACTCTAAACAACGGCTTAATTAGTCTCATAATAAATCTTTTAATCCTCTTTTTCTCAGTTAAAACCAAGTTAGGAGCATATCTAGAAAATTGGGTCAATCAGACATCATACTCTGTCATCATCATGTCAAGTCTGTATCAATGTCTCAAATTTCTGTGCCTTTTTGTCTTTCACGCTCTCAGGCAAGAAATGGTATAGAAAAGCTTGGACAAATTCCTTCTATGTCATTAGGGTTGAACTAAATGGTCCACTCCTTTTGAGTGACACAAACCATATTTTGGCCACATCTTTCAATCTTAATCCCACCAATTCAACTGGCTGAGTTGTGGAGCATCCCAAAATTGAACAAATATAATTCATATCCTCCAAAAATTTTTGCGGATCTTCCTCCACATCTGAACTAGTAAAAGACAGACGCTTTAACTCCATAAAATCCACCAAAATAACCTTAATAGTTGACAACTCTATGATATGGAGTTATTTGGACTTAATTTTTATTATAATTTAACTTAATTCTTGCAGTAATGCATAGAAATTAATAAGGTTTTATCTAATTATTTTAAGTTAATTAATTAGGTGAGTCAATATAATCTTAGTTAAACTTGTTCTTAAATTGGTGTTAATGTGCCTAAGATAAGTTATTATTAATTTATTTATGCTTTTGTAGGTGTTTATTAAAGAACTTTTAATGGAAGAAGGACTTTTAATGGAAGTAAGAGAGAAATTTGAAGGCGCAGACTTCTATTGCATATGTCTCGATATTTTGATCATGCCTTTCGCTACAAAACTCCAAATGAAATGATTCTTAGACTATTAGAAAGCTAAGAGAGAAAGAAACAATGTTTATGTTTACTACTTTGCCCAATTCGGCTAGAAAAATGGTCAAAAACTTTGTTGAAGTTGACACATTATAGTAATCCTGGAGATAAGCTACGTCTAACATAGTTTGATGAGGAAATCCTAGCTAGAATTGACTTCTTTCTTCACTCAACTTGGCCCAACTTCAAAAACCAATAAAAGGAACTTTTTGGAGAACTTTTGGAGGCATGAAACACTAAATTTAGAGTGAGATTCAAGCCATAAAATCATTGAGAAAAGTGTCTTTGAAGTTGAGAAAAAATCAAGGGATTCAAAAAGATTTGAATATCAAGATTGCAACTCTTAGGTTTTTTTTATCTTTTTGTTGTTCTTTTATTTTCTTGGTTTTGGTTTTGATGATTAAATTTAATTTGATAATGCTGTGTGACTTAGTGGGGGACTAATTTAGTTATCTAAGATTATAATTGAACTCAATACGTAATCTGAATTATTTATCTCTCTTTTCCTTATGTTTTGATGGTTTTAAGTTGTTTATTCTATTCCATTCTTAATGCTTCTAGTTGATTGGCCACCAATTAAATTGATCTGGAAACCTAGGTTAAACCTTGACAAAGGAAATTTAGGTAGACCTTAAATAGAATAGCATATGATCAAATACATTTAATTGATTAGGTGGTTTGATTTGCATATAGGGTAAACATACACCTATAAGCCATACGTAGCCAAGATTAGAGCTTGAATTTAATGAACCTTTCTTCAATTTAATTTGCATAGTTATATAGTAAGTTAATTAAGAAAGATATTTTTATAAGAAATTCGACAGAGACTTATAAATAATTTAAGACTTTAGGTTAGCAACTTAATCTATTAAAGTAAGTTAAGAGAGAGAGACAATATTCAGATTAAGTATTGAGGGATATCATAATCTTAAGTCTAAAAGTCAATCAAGTCTAATAAAGTAATTTTGCTGAGTAAATTTAGATTAGTTTTAGTTTTTAAGTGGATTTAATTATTATTTTTAATTCAACTTTTATTGTTGGATAAACTTAGGGTGTATCAATTTTAGCAATTAGAAATTAGGAATTAAAATAATTCTTTGAGGGAATGATACTCTACTCATTATTATATTATCTTTTCGATATGTATACTTGCGTGGGTAAAAAATTAAACAACAATAGCCCCTCTCTAACATTCACACTAAGGCACGTAGTCCAAATCTTGTGAACTAGAATTCACCTATTCCTCAAATTGTGCTTGTCTTCTATTGCGAAACTCAGCAAATTCATTAGCCAAATTTTGTAGCCCTATTGTTAAATTTTCTAGGGTGACACCTCCTCTAGGAAGGTAGTCATCCCCAACTCCTATATTCTCTTCACTTATATGCATATAATTGTGTTCCACATCTCGAGCGCATCTAACTGCTCTACTTTTGCCACGACTCGTTGATGTGGACACTCATGGTTGTTCCATAGGCTCCTCCGAGGCATCTTGCTCTCTTATGGCCTTTAAGGTAGCTTTCGTATTAGGCAGCATTCTATACCTAGATGAAGCAAGACCAAGTTCAAAATCCCAAAATTCATGGTTCAAAGGGCTAGCTTGCTAAAGACTTAGGAGTTCATGCAACCTCTCATTTATAATCTATGTTGTAGTCACAAATCATTAACAAGACTCTACACTAATCTCGTTACTCTGCTGACAGACATAAGATAACCTAGGACACTATAAACTTAGGTGCTTTGATACCAATTTTGTCACGATCCAAACCTGGGGATTCATAACCGATGCACGAGCCCAACAAGTAAAGCCCACGAGACCCAAGCAAACCTCAGAAACTTGAATCTACTCATATATCATTAGCCAAGGGATTTTTGCATAAAATATTTTCATAACATAATTTAAATTCAAATACATAAAACCATCCTTGGCACATCGTTGATAGACCATACTTAGTACAATATTCAAAAGGCCATACATTGGCCAATAAATAGGTTTGCATTTTGCAACCTTTACACAAATTTAAATAGCACGTCGTGCCTACGTACACGATAGCTAAACCTAATGCGGAAACTCATGACAAACTCAATGAAGTGACTAAATAGAATAGGGACTTACCATATGTCAAAATTGATTTGTCGATGGATGACCTTTGCCACGTAGTCCTGTAGCCTATTTGTTTGCACATGTTACAATAAAAGGGGTGAGTTATCTAATACTCAATGAGAGGTGCAAATAAATCAAATATATATAAACACATATATATACTTTAATGTACTATCAGTGCAACCAAATATTCTAACAAGTGTCTCCAATGTTAAGGGCATTTCAATTATCGTTAAAAGTCCCCACAAATAATATATCACTAGGCTTATCCTTGAAGCCATTCAAAGTTATACTCCATAGGCATACTTGAGTTGCTGGAGTGTCATATCAAATCAAGTCTATCTCTACCTTTTCGGGGTTATGTCACAGCATCCATGACTCAAATCAAATCTTAGAGTGGTCTTTCCTTGGACATTATTAAATCATGCATGGTGGCCAACTAGCTAAGTCAAATCACACTTAGGGCTAAGCCGTTAATTTAGAATCAAATCACACGCGTGCCAAAGCAACGTGCGGAGAATCAAAGTTATCATCTAGAGTAATCTCTTGACAGATGGCATCACCCGGAGTAATCTCAGACGATGGGCATCAAATACAAAGTTATCATCTAGAGTAATCTCAACGGATGGAATCAAAGCATTGTAGGCAAAAATTACAGGTGGGATAAACACCACAGTACCTACTTACCACCATCCTTTTAAGACACATGATCTCAAGGCATAGGACTTCACTTAACCTCAAATCAAATCAACGTCTGAAATTATCAACATCGGATGAAACACAAATCTACAATGAGGTCATCATGCCTTAGTTATCATCAATACCACATTTCATATCCAAGATTTCTCTTTTGAGCTTTAGACATTTGTAGCTCAATCTCATCTAGATGCCCTTTAAATCTCTAAGGCATCAACTACTCAATATCCTTAAAAGAGTTATTTGTCTAGAGTAACCTACTCCTAGATGTCCATATTATTCATTAAACTTCCTAGTCTAGGCACAACCAAACCTAGGCCACTGAGTGACTTGTTCCAAGGCACACACATCACTGCACATATAATGACACACATATATATACACATATATAATTTGTTCTCTTGCCTAGGTATGTTTATTTAAGCCTACATATATATTCTAAAAATCTGTTTGGAAATTTAAGGTTTTGGAGGGTGAGAGAGAGAAAGAGTTTTCTTTTGTTTTGGGGCAAAAATGGCAATCCCATACTTTTTATTTTTGTGTTTTCGAGGTGATCTATCGATAAATGGGAGGCATTTATCGATAGATCTCTCTAAAAATTTTTGGACGTTGACCTTCATCTATTGAATCTATCGATAGATTGTGTCCTAACCCTTTTTTATTTTTTTCTTATTTGACCATCTACCGATAGATTCTACGGATCTATCGATAAATGCTTCTCATTTCGGTTTTCATTAATTTCGTATGGCTATCTATCGATAGATTCCACGGATCTATCAATAGTTTTCGAGTATTTCTGCTTTACAAAGTTCTCAAGTGGTTATCTATTGATAGCTAAAAGAATCTATTGATAGATGTTCATCCAACTTGTTTTCCTAAGTCTTCTATCTTGCATCTATCAATGGATGAAGAACATCTATCGATAGATCATGCCTAGTTTCCAGATTTTCACTTTTCCAAGTCTCCAAATTCACTCCTAAGACCCCCAATTCATTCTCCATCCAATATCCACATCTCAAACCTTCACATTACTCAAAATTCATTAATCATATACTCAAATATATGATTAAATCTTGATCGAAGTATCAAACTTTAAGATTGACCAAATATATTCTCAAAAATTTGCCTAAATGTCACTAGGCATACTTCCATATACCAACATTTTTAATCTATCATTGAAAGTCCTCATGACACAATATGTTTCATAAATCATTCTCAGTTAATTTAGTTTACACCGAAAATTGAGAGTGTTACAACACATTAGATTAATTTGATAAGATAATTTCTTAATCGAATTAACTGAATGCATGTCTTGAATACCATATCTCTTGTTTAAAGAGACCGGAATCAAACTTTTTCTCCACGAATAAAAAAAAAAAAGAACTGGGAGGATTGAGAATCTGATGGTAGGAGCATTTTGTGCGTTGTAACCAAATGGTCTCAAAGAGCGGCGAATTCCAGGCTTATCATTACCAAAAGTTGAAGTTGACGCTCCTTTCTGAAGCAGTGGGACACGTTGGAGGTGATAGATTGTAGCCTGTTTGACACTAAACCATTCTTCTAACTGGTGTCTCTGTAAACTTCATTGACGGTGAAAGGCTGAGTATCCAACATGCTAATGTTTGCATGGGCCACGCCCACCTGTTTGCTGGATTCTTCTTGTTGCTTTGTGTAGGAAACCAGCCAGTAGGAATCTAACGCTCAACCAAAACGATAAATTGTCAAGTTGATAACCTTGGTATACATTCTTTATTTGATAATAATTCATATTATCAATTATAAACAATCTTGTTATTAAAAAAAAACATATCAATACGCAAAGTTTGCTTTGAGAAACATCTTATAAATGCACTTTTCTTTGGAAAATAAAGTCTATCAAATGATTTTCAATTGTTATACCTTCGTCTTTATCAAATTTTTTGTTGTTATCATGAAAAATTTATCAAAATAGAAAATTTGTCTGAAAAATCTTAAAATATATGCTTTTTTTTTTATAAAACCTATCAAAATAGAGAGTTTGTATTGAAAAACTTGATTTATATGCTTTTGTTTATTACAAAATTAAGTTTTCTTTATGATTTTAGATTACTATTGACTCATCCGTATCAAACACTTTGTTATTGTCGCTTAAAACCTATTAAAATCGACATTCACAGTGAAAAATGTGAAACAGATATTTCCATTGATACAAAACAACATCATATAATGATTTGGCATAAAAAAAACTTGATTATTATCCCAAAAAACTTATCAAAATACTAAATTTACATTGAAAAACATGTAATAGATATTTTTGTTTTACATAAAATTAAATATTCTTTATGATTTTAATTACATATTTATCATAGACGTTACTCACTATGCTCAATAATTAAAAAAAAAAATATGTTTGAAGCATGAAAAATTTTGTATTATATATATATATATAGCAATTTAATATTCTTTATTCTTTTAAATGAAAAAAATTCATGCCACTACACGGTGTATTGATTTTTGGTTCTAGTTATAGTAGAGTATACAAAATACAAATCCTAATTCCTAATATGTGAAACACAAAACCCCCAATTAGCACCATAACTCATGCCCTTGTATATAAAACTCTCAATCTTATTTTTTTTAAGGGTATGTATTCCTCGAGATTTAAAATCCATTTTTTCTCAAAAACAAAAGTACTCTCGATAATTGAGTTGTCCATCAAATTTTTAACATGTCTATTAGTAAATTACCGATAATATTACATTTCAAGCATGTAATTCAATAATAAATATATATATAATTTAATTAAAGAATTGAGTTTAATATTTTCTTCACTCAAAAGTAGTGGAAAAAAGAACTAACAAGAGTATGTGCAAATTTTGAGGATGATAATACAAAGGCATATTGAAAATTTTAAGTAATAACAAAGAAAGAAAAAGTTGGGATGGGGAGGTATCCAGCCACAATAATATGCGACTTTTCGGAGATTGGTCCACCCCATGATGAGTGGGCCATGCCCGCTCTATCTTTCCACGGGATATCAAAAGCATTCAACAGTCCAAATTCCCAAAAACATTTGAATAATTCGGTTCTTTTGGTGAAAAAGAAGAATAAAGTTAAAACAATCTAATCTATTAATAATAATAATAATAATGATAATAATAACAAATACTCAAATATTAATTCATTAATTGATATATGATTTTTTTTTCAAAAAAAATTGTATAAATCAATGACAGATGCTCATCGGGTTAGAACAAAAAGAGGAAAGGGTTTCTATTATGTTACTAAAAGAAAAAGAAAACAATAATGATAGATTAAAATTTTTGTAATTTATCAAGTAATTGCATTGTAATTGTAATATAACGTTACGTTAAATTAATTTTTTATCAAATATTATAAACTAACTTTTTCATTCACATTACAAAAAATGTTGATTACTTCCCTTGTACACAAAACCTTCTAACTGTAATGGATGACAACACATTTAATAAATTCTTTTGGAAATAATATTTAAATGAGTCTTTGTTGATGCTTATAAGCATTAGGTGATTGGACTTATAATAACACTAATCAATTCACTTAATTATAAAATGATGTGGACTTCATTTAATCGCAAAATGTTTTGGATTATTTCGTGAAAATTCAGTCTTACATCACTCTTTGGATATTAAAAAAGAAGAAATAGAAAACTAGAAAGGAAATTTTTAAAAAAGAAAAAATAATTTCCTTTGAAATTTCGACAAATTAAATATCTCAAAATTACTCAGGGATGGTCACAAGCATGGGACGCCAACCCCTCCTTAATAGCATCCTATGCCTGAACCCGATCCAACCGGCCCTCGGCGAACCCGGTTCACCTCCCAATGCATTAAGACCACTAAGTTTCGACGCCAAAACAACTTCGCTCTTCCCGCCATATTTCTCCTTGACGACTTTGCCTTCATCATCATCTTCTTCTTCTTCTAACGTCGGTGATGATAGAAATAAATCCTTTAAAGTGCGACCGCTCAAATCCTTGTCGCCCTTCTTTTTCTCAGGTAAGTTGCCGACGAAACTCTGTGGGTACGACATTTCCCGACAGGTTGATGATTTGCGGCTACTGGTTCTGGTGAGAAGCATTCGCAGGGTGGTTTTAGGTCGACGGAAATTGACCAGGGGACTCGTCCTTGGACTTCTTGTTGGACTCTGGGTGACGCCGCATTGTGTTGCGAATAGCTTGAATTTCTGCAACGTCGCCATCTTTTGTTCTTCTTCTTCTTCTTTTTTGTTTGTTTGTTAGGTTTCCCTCTCTACGTTTCTCTGCTGATGGAGAAATTTAAGTGAAGTGAATGGGAGGATTTGGAATTTGAAACTTGGCAAAATGATTGTGAGGTGATTTCCGTTTTGTATTGGTTGCTTCAAAGCAAGAGAAAAGAATCTATAAGGGAGTTTTCTATGTTCCTTTTTTGCTTTGTGTTTCTTCTTTTTTACAGTTTCAAAAGTGGACTCTTTGAATGGAATTTTCTTTTGTCTTGGAAGAGATGAAAAGGAACGCCCTGGGGGGAGAGAAACAGCGTGTTGGGTGCATTTTCCAAGAAAATTCCAAAATCATACAACTGTAGAAAACTGGGAATGAAAAAGAATGGTTACTGAGGGAGCTTGAAAAGTCTTTATTGACCTTCCCTTCCAGAAAGAACAGAACCAATATCCTAGTGGTATCACAGTCAAGAGTATGTCTGTTTTTATTACACTCTATGTTCAATGGTGTGAGCATGTTGAATTTCAGAACATGCCATTTTGGTCCCCGGATGTGTTATGATCACAGTATCACCAATATATAAAATGGTTGTTGTCCCTACCGTATTCTATAAGTTTGGAGCATTATTAGGAACAAGGGTTTTATATCTGTAGCCATTGACATTTGCAATCAATTGTTCAAATTTAGAGTTGGGCAGTGCTCAGAGTACCTGAACCTAGTTGAGAATGAATTCTTAGGAAATGCATTTTGCTTTGCTCAACACATTTAGAGCAGGATTCCACAAGCATGATCTCGATGAACGTTATAGTATAATATTGTGGGGTGCAGAAAGGAGGAAGCCAGATATAAGATCTGCAGTATATGAACATTATAGTATAATAATAATGATTGCTCCATTTACTATGTACATTCCCTCAAGAAAAGCAAATGAGGAGAACAATGAAAATCTTTTACCCTCTATTTGCAGTTGGCAATGACACTTGACTGAAATTTCATTCTCTACCTTGAAATTTAAACCAGAATGGTCTAGAAACTTATCCACTGGCATCAGGTGTAGTACTCCGACTAGCCCATTTATCTGTCACAGAAATTGGTGAAGGTGGCGGTCGGATGTTCTTCAACAATGCAATATGGTCACCGTTTGGTGGTGAAGGAGGCGGCTGTACACCCCCTGGCACCTCAGTATCAGTGTGCTCCTCCTCCTGCACATTCTCCAACCTGTAATCTTCACTTTGTATCCTCTGTAGTTCCTCCAAAACCTCTTCCATTGAAGGACGCATTTCTTTCTCTTGTTGCAGACATCGAAAAGCCAGCTCTGCGACTGAAGTTGTCATCCTTGTAACTTCTTCATCTGATTTGTACCCGAGATTAGGGTCAATCAACTCATCAAATGCACACTTTTGAATCTTGTTTATTGCTAAATTAGCCAAATTAATCTCTTGCCTATGCCTGGTGATATCAACAGCAGGCATTGATGAGATGAGTTCAATAAGAACAACTCCAAAGCTATAGACATCACTCTTTCCAGTAAGCTGGTAACATTGGTGATATTCTGGATCAACATAGCCAGGGGTCCCTTGTGGAGCAGTTGAGATATGGGTAACATCATGGGGGAACAACCGTGAAAGCCCAAAATCTGCTACTTTGACAGAAAAATTATCATCCAGGAGAATGTTGTTAGTTTTAACATCACGGTGTACGATATCAGAGGTATGGAGATAAGCTAATGCACTTGCAGTTTCTATGGCAATGCTCATGCGTATGGGCCATGTGAGTAAACCGGACTGTGCACGATCGCCGTGAAGATGATCAGCAACGGTGCCATTAGGAATAAATTCATAAACAAGGAGAAGATCCCGGCTGCGGCGTGAAGTGCAACCATAAAGAGAGACCAGATTTTTGTGGCGCAAGCGAGTTAAGATTTCAACTTCATTAATGAACTGTTCCAGTCGTCTACAATTGTGCTGGTAGAGTCGCTTGATTGCAACTTCTCGCCCATCTCGGAGTTTCCCTAGTTAGAATCAAAGAGAAAGAGAGTCCATATATCAAGCTTTTGGTTATTTACAGTTATTTATACTGTTGCTTAGCAGCTGTCTGATTCATATAGGTGATCGCTCAAATCTCAATGGTAAAGTATATGCAGTTTATTCTCTTACCATAGTATACAGTCCCAAAACCTCCATCTCCAAGTTCTTTCTCATCGTCAAAATTATTTGTAGCTTCCACAAGTTCACTATAGGTGAAGATGAGGAGCCCAAAGCCGATAGTATTGCTTCTTTCCAGGTCTGATTTTGAAGAGGGACTGGATAAACCGTTTCTTCTGAGAAAGTTTGAAGAAGCATATTTGTGTTTGTATCGATACCGGAAGACATAGATGGACAAGAGCAGTATTATTAGAGTGACAGGGCATCCGATTCCTACAGCCAAATAAGGAGGGTGGTCAATTTTGGATTGAAAACCACGATGTATCCATAAGATGTAAAGAAATTCTTCTGAAATAATCAGCAATTGAGAGAGAGAGAGAGTGAGATTACCAAGTCCCAGCTTCAATCCCAAATTTTTATTTTCTGCAATCGAAATTACAAAGTCAGTTTTTACCCAAAAAAAAGAAGGTAAGTCATAACATAACCATTTACTTATTTTTTTTGTTTAGACAAATCACTGCGAGAAACTAGTTTAAGCTTCTCGAACGGAAAAACCTTCATGGGTCAGGTAAACATCTCTCAGGAGAGAACTAGTGGATTGTCGTATGATGTGCAATCAAGGAAAACAGGGGAAAAAATGAAGCAGCAGCCTCTGTGATGCGAAAAAGCAGCTACAAGTGGAGTACATAAATTTTGACATATACCTTTGCTACAATGAAATCTTTGCTTCTTAACTAGACAATGACCGCCTCTGTAATGACACTTCCGACACTTACGGGATACGGTAACTCCGACAGATACTTTGGCAGTTAACATGCGAAACAAGTGACTATTATGTTTCTTGTCAGGTGGAAGATGGGTAAAAGGGAGCTCAATAATTGGACAATTACACAGGCTCGACAATCGATCATATTGATCTTCGTCTGGTG
Organism: Theobroma cacao; assembly: GCF_000208745.1. Lineage (NCBI taxonomy): Eukaryota > Viridiplantae > Streptophyta > Magnoliopsida > Malvales > Malvaceae > Theobroma > Theobroma cacao. The sequence continues at coordinate 24,783,441 of NC_030851.1, read as the reverse complement.
GCTTTGGCATTCCCTGCGGTTGACTATAGTATATAGTGGAATTCTTGCATTTTGCGTAACTGAATTCTTGCATTTTGCTAGTATTCAAAGGGCTATTGCATTTGCACAAGGTTAGATTGGAAAGGATTTGGAAAGTGACATAAGGTAGATTGGGAAAACTCAAACTCAAATTCTTCAAGGATTCACAATCCTTGGTTTCTAACTGCTTCGCGAGCACTTCGTCATAAATGGTGACGGTGCCAGCTTGGGAGATTGAATCAACTTGATACCATCGCTCTCCCTGTTTTAGCTGGACCTTCTGAATGTTTCCCTCACAACCTCCAACTACAAACAACCCACACTCAGGGCGATCCCTTGGAGTATAAGGGAATCCAATCTCACCAAGTTTTCCGCAAGGGAAGGTTGGGCAATCCCGGCGATGCTGGTAACTGTTTTCTTCTTCAGCGCCAGCGAAGTGAAGAAGAACAAATTGCGAGAGAACAATCAAAACCAACAAGGATACAGCTGCCATCCGAAGATACCCAAATGAAGAATAGAAACAGAGCCAAATTCTCTCACTTGCGAACAAATAACCAAATCAACCTATAACCCTTGGCTCGTTGGTGCAGGTTCAGCTTTTCTTATATAGTAAAACACCGTATCTAGGGAATTGAGCAGTGGAAATAAAAGACTTGACGAAATGGGATTGAAAAGACAAGGAAAGTGGGGTTAGCGTATCCAGGTATATTAAATTACACATGTAATGTGCACATAGGGAAGTCTTTTTTGATTGGTGGGTGTGTACAATTCGCTCAATCTCCTCTCCACTGACCAGCAGTTCAGTACTGGAAAGAATTGGCTTATGAGTTTGAAACGTCCAGGAAGTATGGATGATAGCCGAGCGATCTCAAAGTCGTCCGCTATACGGTGCTTAGTGGCAATTCCAGTTAATGACAAGATAAAGAGGAAAAAGGTCTACAGAGACTTAAGACTCATTTTGGGTGGGGAAAATTTAAAAATAAATAAATAAATGGCGTGAAAGAGAGAAAAGTGTAAGGCATCTATGAGGGGGGAAGGTTCAGATTGCGGCCCATAAAGAAACAGACAAGTCAACCTTGTGGAAATGGTCGTTTCTCAAGGTTGAAAAGCACGTTGAATTTCCCACCATTACTTTGCTTTATTTCTCTATCTCAGTGGCAACTTTTGGGAGGAGTAGGGAACGGGGTAGAAGAAAAATAAACGTTTTCATGCGTCTCCATGGCGGTTTGTTCGTCGTTAACAATTTAGTCATGATTTTTGCCGCGGTTTGCTGGACTTTTTGCTTCCCTCTCATCCCACATAGCCATCCTCCTTTCCTACTTCTCCAGAGTGTCCCAGAGCATGGCGGAGTCAAGGTTTACACCCATTGACGGAGCAGGGTTCAAAGCCAAGATAGAGAGGTTTGTAAATAAAGGTGATGGTACCTAAATATTTTCAACCTAGTTGTCAATTTACTGTTGATTCGAAATTTTCTCCATTCTGACTTGACTTAGAGCTGAGAGGGAGGGACTCTGAATCTTTGAAAAAAGAACAGCTGAAAACAAAGAAACGATTGAGAGTATGAACCCTTTGAATAAAGAGTCCATGGGCTGATTGAATTGAAAGTTTTCTCCTAAACTCTACAGTACACTCTAGACAACAAAACATAAACTACAGTTATGTTTCGTACATGTTTGACAAAGCTGCACTGCCCATTGCTTGTGACCACACTGGGTGGATTCAAAAATTTTTATGAATGGTATGATAATTAAAATAATTCAATAAAATAATTATTTAAAAANATCTAAAATAATTATAATTGTCACGATGATTTTTTATATTTTGATAACGGTGTATGATAGCATCAATAAAAATATTATTGAATATATTTTTTTCAATATATATCACCAAACAATCATTCATTCATTTCGCCACTCATTCGATATAAGACTTGAATTTTTAAAAAAGGAGAGTCAACAATGCAACCAAGAACCAAAAAGAGGAAATGTCAATGAGAGTCTTAAGAGTGGGAGTAGAGTAGTTTAAGTTTTGATTTTTTTAATTAAAATTTAAATTATAGAACAAAATTTTTTATTTTTTCATGTAGTATATAAATTATTTTTTGATAAATTTATTTTGATTTGGAATTTTTGACCCATTGTCTACAAAATTGTAAAAAAATTAGTAAGTTCATTAGCAATATTAATTAAATAAAACTTAATAAAATTCAATAAGGGTATACTTGGCTCGCGTAATGGAATAGAAGAGGAATAGAATAGTTATTCCATAAGAATAGAATAAAAGAAGAATAATTATTATATAGTTTGGTTCATTGGAATAAAATAGGATAAGAATTATTGTTATAATTTATTTCAATGATTGGTTAGTAGAAATATTTTTAAGAATAATTAAGGAATACATGCCAAATGACAAAAAAACCTTTTAATAGAATTAAAGAGTTTATTTTGTTAAAAGATAAAAAAAACTCTAATAATAGGTAATAAAATCAAAATACCTTTTACAATAATTAAATAATATTATCACCAAAATACAAACATATTTTTGTTATAATTTAATAATATTTGTATTAGAAGATAATTAAACTTATTATAATTAAATAATGTTTAATATCAAAAGATAAAATATATTCTTCATTAAATTTAAATATTACTAAATAATATTCTTTATTATATTATTATATTCAAATAATAATATTAAATAATATTCTTTATAATATTTATTATAGCTAAATAATATAAATATATTAAATGATATTTAAATTTTTTCATTTTTCATTTTTTTAAAAATGAAGTAAAAAATTCATTGTAAAGGGGTACTTTTGTAAAGTGGAGCGAAGCGATATAATCAGAAGCTCCAAAATGGAATTGCTTTAGAGAGAATACGAATGAGAAAGAAAGAGAAAAAAGAATGGGTTTAGTATTATTTTATAAAGTAATTTTTGAAATTGTAAAGGGATATTTTGGTTCATTCAATTTTTTTTCTTATTCCTAAAACTTGGGATAGCCATTATCAAGGAGGCATTGGTAATGACTATACAGACTCTTTTTGGAATGGTCATTTCGAGAAATAGTCATTTTATTGAACCGTAACTTTATCTCAAGAATAAGAATAAGTGAGAAATGGCTATTTCATTTCCTGAACCAAATATACTATAAAAGTTATATAAGAAATAAATTTTTTTGATAAATGAGGGATGTAATGTGGCATCACTCTCTTCTCAAGGTGGGTCAGCCCAGGAGAAGGCATGAATGCCTAACATAGACAAGGACAAATCTAAAGATGCAAGAGTACAGTTTGAAAGAACTATGTTAGCTAGATCCCAGATTTGAAGCAGAATGTCAAGCTCGACCTTATAAAATACTTGCCATGTCATTCATGTGATTGACAATATGCTTGCATACTTGGGAAGTCCCGAAAAATCGTCAAAAGACGGTAATGTACTACATGGTACAACTAAGTTAAATTAAGCCTCAAACTAGACCAAATAGAGATTTTAAGATGATATTTAAAATTTTAAATTCCCAGAATGATTTAATATGGTGATTCGGAATTTGAGAATCGATTTGGAGTCAAAATGGAATTTTCATGACCCAAGGGCAAAATGGTCATTTTACCACCCGAGGTTAAGAAGTGAGTGTTGGATGAAATTTTTGACTAAGATTGATCATTTGGAGTATAATTTGAGTTTGAGAAGTGAAGAATTTTAATTTCGGCATTTTTCGGGGGATAAAGGCAAAATAGTCATTTTGCCACCCTAAAGGCAAAATTGTAATTTTACACCACCCAACACTTGTCATGCCCATGGATTTCAGCCATTAGCATTTTATATCATGGATAATTGAAGGGTTTTATGTGGTGGTGGAAGAAAGCTTAATTATTAAGTTTTTAAACATGGACCAATGGTATAGTGACAAGTGGCAAGCTTATATTTGTTTATAATTTACATTAAAAACCAGCACATAAACCCTCCCAACTCATTTCTCTTGGTTGGCCAAAGGAAGAAAAGGGAAGAAAAGAAGAAGAACAAAAACCTAGCTAAGAAATTTAAGAGAAATTCACAAAATTTCAAAGAATCAAGTGACAAAAGGTAAGATTTTTCAATTCTAGCTTATGATTTACCTTTCCTATGCATTCTTTTTCATTTTCCATGGTTGGGAATCAAGTTTGCTTGAGGATACCTTTGCTGGCTGGACATGGGGGGAGGAGTTTTGAACTTGGATTTGGTTAGATTTCAATATATTTTAGTGTTTTTAGTTAGTTAGTGATGTGTAGCATGAAAAGTAAACAAGAAAAATTCATTTTCTTCCATCACCCTCCATTGGCCAAATCTTCCCTATGGTGTGTTGATGGTGGACTTGATTTTATTTCAAGTGATTGGTTAGAAATTAATGAATTATGGTGTAAAAATCAAGTGGGAAAAACCATAGTGTTCATGCACCCACCATAACCGAAATTTTCAAGAAGAAATGTGAAGATGATCTTGCTAAATTTTATGTTACTTGACTTGAGTTTGATGATTTGGAGTATTGGGAGGGGAATGGAGTTATTTGGAGTTAAATTGGACATATTGGCCAATTAATCGGGTGATAGATCGAATTAGGTCAATACCGTTTTATTTAGGTACACAATTGAATTTATGTAGAACACCGTGTTTAGACGATGATCCAAACAATTCGCATTCCATTTCATGCATTCATATAGAGCCTAGATTAGTTTTATAACGGTTTAGCACCAATGTGGTAAATTGCTTGATTATGCATTATGTCTAGGTGGTGAATCCTCCGGTAAAGGCAAAGAAGTTGTACCCGAAGTCCGAGACTAGGAGTACTTCAACTCCCGATACTGTGAGTAACCTTATTATTGTCTTAATTATCTAAAGTATGTTTTTATCCGATTTTGTAAATTTATGAAAAATGTGTTTAAATGAAATGATTTTATAAATTGTTTTGAAATTTAATGATGACTTGAAAATGGAGTAATTGGAGACTACTTGTTGTATTGTAAATTATGTTTTGAATTGAATGGCTTATGATAATGTGGGCATGAATGGCTGGATGAGTATTTGTGTTGAAAATGCATAAACTGTTATTTACCTTGATAGGTTTTATAATGATAAAATTGCCATGTCATGCTGTTGAATTTTATTAAATTGGTGGGTTATAGATTGGTCACTGCAGTGACGGGTTCTGTGGGCTAGCCTATTAGAGGGGCACGAAATCTGGTTATATTCTTACCTCGATTGGAGAGGTGTGTAGGGTATCTCTTGGGGTAAAGTTTAGAGTTCACTTCATGCCAAACCACCACGTGAAAGTGAATTCAGCCAACGCCAAGGAACGACCGTGCTTTAAATGTAAAAATGTGTTTTGTGCGTATATGACTTTTTAACAACCTTGGCGGACTCAGTTAGATGCCTCGGCCAAGGTATCTCCGAGAATGAGTTTTAGCACGAGCCAAGTTTTTAAGAGATTCATAAGCCTCGTTGTATATTTTGGATGAAATGTAACTGGCTTAGATGATTTGAAATGTGTTTTGATGTTATGAACTATTTTATGATGATCTATTTTAATCGTCTCCATTTACTCGGCTTTAGATATTGTAGATGATATTTGTTTACTCACTGGGATTATATAATCTCATCACCCTCATTTCCACCCTTTTCAGGCTCAGGATAGTTTGTAGATAGCTGATATCGTCGAAGGCTACAGTTGGCTTTACTTCCTCAAAAATCGTAGGTTCACAGCCTTCGTTCACTTTTGTCATTTGGGGGCCCACGTGTTATTGTAAATTAAATTACATACCTTGACTATCTGTATTACAGTATGTATGAATTTATTTCGCTTTTACGCTACAAAAATTCGTTACAGATGCTCTATAAAAATTGTTTTATAAGAAAATAGAATATTTTATTGAATATTTTTATTATATTCAAATAGTCATAATTTCACTTTAAATGAATGTTTTAGACATCTAAACTTATTTTTGATTATGAAATATGTGTTTTGCACTCGCATACTACATTATTAGCTGGTTTCGAAATTTTTAAGGAAAAATGACCAAAATACCCCCGAGAGACGAAAATTATTTTTTTTTATTGTTTTGGTTTGGAAATAGCTTATAATCTTTTAAAATATGATATTAGCAACTGTTGCTCGCAAGGGAGGTGAGAAAATTGATATTAAAGTCTTGCGAGGTTTCAGTTGGCATTCCGGATAATGAATGTCTATCGGGATATCGCGATGGTTGTCACGGGCTCGAAGTGAGTACCGAGTCTTGACAATTATATTGGTATCAGAGCCTTTGATTTTAAAATTGTTATAAAATTTATAGTGTCAGTGTGACCCCAAGTTAAGTTAAGTTAAGTCAGGTTAGGTTGAATAGAATGCATGCGTCTGCATATAGAGCCTGAGGTTGCCTAAACTTGCTTGTTTCCTCTTCTAGATTATCATGCCTCCTCGACGTGAACACCCACCTCTTACTAGATCGGTTGAGAGGGGAAGAGGTCATTCCCAACATCGTCAGTTAGATCCTATGGAAGAGGAATCAACTGGGTCCACCATTCGGGCAGCACTTGCTGTTGAGCAGGCTGAGACTCTTCTACATCCTCCACCTCCTTCGCCACCAACTGGTATTCCTGTCATGCCTCATGAGGCGGCTCAAGCATTGGCAGCCTTCTTTACCGCTATTATTGGCCAGGCTCAAGTTGGTCAAGCTCTTCCTGCAGTTCCTCCAGCTACTCCTTCAGTACTACCACCCCTACCTCCTGTTCCACCACCAGTGCCGGATGTCTCTATTTCTAAGAAGCTTAAGGAGGCTAGGCAATTTGATTGTGTTTCTTTTACGGGTGATTTGGATGCAACTGTAGCCAAAGACTGGATTATTCAGGTTTCGGAGACACTTTCGGATATGAGGTTGGATGATGATATGAAGTTGATGGTGGCCACAAGATTACTTGAGAAGACGACCCGCACGTGGTGGAATTCAATAAAATCTCGTTCTACTATTTCTCTGACCTAGTCAAACTTTCTAAGAGAATTTAATGGTCAGTATTTCACTTATTTCCATCAAAAAGAAAAGAAAAGAGAATTTCTGAGTTTGAAATAGGGGTACTTAACGGTAGAGGAGTACAAGGCTCGTTTTAACGAACTGATGTTATATGTGTCGTATTTGGTGAAAATTGAGTAGGATCAGGCCAGTTATTTCGAGGAAGGGCTTCGTAATGAGATTAGAGAGCGGATGACAGTGACAGGTAGAGAGCTGCATAAAGAGGTGGTATAGATGGCTTGAAGGGCTGAGAAGCTCGCGAATGAAAATAGGAGAATGCAAGCTGAGTTTGCAAAGAGGAGAAATCCGAGTGTATCTTTCAGTCAGCCACCAAAAAGGGGCAAAGACTCATTTGCTTCAAGGAGTACTACCTCTATTTCAATGACATCTCCCTGACCTCTATTTTCATAGACATAGCAGAGGCCTCTGAAATTTAGTAGGTCTGCGACAACTATTTCTGGGAAAAGTTTCAGAGGTACTGATAGATGTAGAATGTGTGGGAAATATCACGTTGGGCTGTGTAGGGGGCCTGTACGATGTTTTCATTGTGGTCAGTTGGGTCACATTAGGAGTGATTGCTCACAGTTAGGACGGACTACTGTAACTGCTCCATCTCCACCAGTTCTCATGGATATGCAGAGGAGAGATTCCTCTGGGTTACCATCGAGACAGGGAGTAGCCATACGGTCCGGTGTGGAGAGTAACGCCCGGCACATCCACCCTTTAGACCACAGACTCGTTCTTCGACAAGAGTTTTTGCCGTGACGGAAGACAAGGCATGAGTCCGACCTAGAACAGTGACAGGTACTATGATTTTATTTGATAAAGATGTATGTGTCTTAATAGATTCTGGCTCGGATAGGTCTTATGTGAGCACGACATTTGCATCATTTTCTAATAGAAATCTGTCACCATTAGAGGAAGAAATTGTAGTTCACACCCCTTTAGGAGAGAAGCTAGTTAAAAACACTTGTTATAGAGACTGTGGAGTAATGGTTGGTGAGGAAGAATTTAGGGGTGACTTGATTCCTCTTAGAGATCCGGGATTTCGATTTGGTATTAGGTATGGACTGGTTAACTGCACATCGGGCTAATGTGGATTGTTTCAGGAAAGAAGTTGTTCTTTGAAATTCGAAGGGAGCAGAGATTGTTTTTATAGGGGAACGCCGAGTATTACCGTCCTGTGTAATCTCGACCATCAAAGCTTTGAAACTAGTGCAGAAAGGGTATCCAACTTATTTGGCACACGTGATCGATACTTCAAAAAGGGAACCTAAGTTAGAAGATGTCCCAATAGTAAGTGAGTTTTCTAATGTATTCCCTAATGAGTTACTAGGACTACCTCCTGATCAAGAGCTCGAGTTCCCTATTGAATTACTTTTGGGTACCGCGCCTATTTTTATCCTTCCGTATCGAATAGCTCCGATGGAGTTGAAAGAACTGAAAGTCTAATTGCAAGATTTGATGGATAAGGGTTTTTTAACCCTAGCACTTCTCCTTGGGGAGCACCAGTCTTATTTGTAAAGAAGAATGATGGCACTCTTCGGTTATGTATCGATTACCGTCAGGTGAACCGAGTGACCATCCATAATAAATACCCTTTACCACGGATCGATGATCTTTTTGATCAAAATACCCCTGAGAGATGAAAATTATTTTTTTTATTGTTTTGGTTTGGAAATAACTTATAATATTTTAAAATATGATATTAGCAACTGTTGCTTGCAAGGGAGGTGAGAAAACTGATATTAAAGCCTTGCGAGTTTTCGGTTGGTATTTCGGGTAATGAATGTCTATTTGGACATCGCAGCGGTTGTCATGGGCTCGAAGAGAGTACCGAGTCGTGACACAGAAGGTCTATGAGAAAAAGAGAAGAGAGATCTACCACTCCGTTGAATGATGTTCTACTTTTCTTGTGAGTGTAAACTGAATGTTGGACAATTTTGGGCACAAAACAAGAAGAAAGAGAGATAACGCTAAGCAAAGCAATTTTTGGCCACCTTGGCATTATTACAACTCTGGAATGAGGTCCATCAGGGCAGAGACAGACACTAGATCCCTCATCGAATCCACAATGGGCACCACTTCTTTGGCACTTAGCACAAGCATATCCATTCGTCCAGTTGAGAGTAAATCCATCGTCAACAATTTTATGTAGTCAACACTTGTTATTGTTTGATTATTTTCCCTCTCAAACTGAACAGGTGAAGCAACTAAGCTCACAGGCTGTTGTTCAAATTCATCCCAATGGACTAATGCAACCTAAGAATTATACATCACACTGGAGGCACTTCTGAATCTAGTTTTTGTATAATTAACTCAAAAGGAGTCTGTGATGGATCAAAGGAGAAATTGTTAAGAGGAGCAAAGCAAGCAGTGCTATTCACCTATAAATTCACTAGTCGAAGGTCTGATTCTCATAAGAGATACCTTGAATGAGAAAGCGACCACCGGAGGTCTTATAGATAGGTTTAACATCCTCACAACCTATTTTCAAAGCCTGGATGACCGCTATTATAGTCTGCTCCAGCACCCTAAATACAGCATGGATAGCCCATGTCTAGACCATTACCACCACTACCACTACAGCTTCATATTTTGATCATTCCACCAGGAGTGACTCTTCCAGGAAGATGATGATAAAGATTTCAATCAAAATATACAAGAATATTTCGAGCGAGTTGAGCAAACCTATCTGAGGAACCGGTTAAGAAACAAGACTAACAGAATACTAGAGTTATAGGCACCTAGGACAGATCAATGATCAACACTGATCACCTTTGAAATTTTCAATTGAGTTTTCTGGGTGCGTACTTTGACTTGATTTTGCATTCTTTCTCAAATTTATTTAAGAAATAATCTCTCACCTTCTTCAGTTGGGTTCAAAAGGTTTAATATATATATATATTTACAGATCACATTATACTTGGTTCTACACTTGTAAAACCTATACTTTATTGCTATGAAGTAAACTACAATACTACAACAGGTTGCAGAACTTATAAGCTAAATGCTAATAATTGTCCTCTCTGACATAAGCAAGAGTAAAGTTACCTGCCAGGTTTTAAAAATTATGCCTCTGCATACGTAAAGGTTGTTTAACTAATTAAAATGTAGGCAGCTCATTGATGCAACTCAGGGTAATATATTAATCCCTTGTTTTATATTTTATTATAGTCTTTGATCAACCAGATTAAGACGTGAATAGACTTTAGAGTTTAAAACATGTATGATAATCTCCTACACAAATCTTAAGGAGTCCAGTCAACAATCATCATTAATTAAAAGAAAAAGAGAGGATTGTGGGGTTTCCTCTGGAACTAGAAGTAAATGCTTAAACAATTGGCAAAATCCTTACAAGGTCCAACAAGGATGTATTTAAGCACCTTAACTACGTTGCCTGGTGCAGCTGGCAGAGGTTTTCTCACACTGAAATCTGAAGGAAGCTGGCCAATTAAAATTTGTGTTGCAGCAAAATGGCAACTCAAGTTGTTTGTCTAACAAGGAAGGCATTCAACCCTGCAGGGTTAAGACTGTCTTTTGGCTGCACTTAATTACTAGTACATGGTTTTAAGTTTGGACCAACAATTTGTTCATTTTGCAAATGACCCCGCAAGAAAAGGGCTTACAATACAAGGCCCATCTCTACAAGCTCGCAAATTTTAACTGCATCTACATCTTATGCAGCAGTTGGCATGTTGTATCTTCACTTGTACCAACCTACTTCGATTTCAAGCAGAACCAACCACTTGAAATTATCCTACCCAAACCCCAATCAACATATGTCATCTAGAATTTTTCTGTTACTATCAAGTTGTGTAATCTGTCCTACCCCAAAGACCAAATCTGAGCTTGAGAGACTCAATCATCTCTCCATGGCCATCGGGGACATTCTTGAGTTGGATGGATTGAAGCCATTTGACGATTTACACCAGAAAAGGATAAGAACAGAACAATCAAACAATGGTGTAGCGCATCGGGTAACTGGGTAATGCCATTAGACGGTGGAACTCCAGAGAGGACCTAAATATCATACTGTGTCTTCTCTTTAACCAATTTCAGTCGCAAACCCAACACAAAAATCCAAAAGAGTATTATTTCCATACGGTTCGAAGGGGATTTTTGTTGTGGAGTAAGTACTAGTGTTATCTAACTGGATACCAAATTTGAAACTATCCAACGAGTAGAAGATGTTTTTGCGATTTGAGAATTACTATGTCTATTACAATGACTAATTCGGCTAAGTACTCAGATTCATGTATGCTCCTATCACTTTTTACTTTCTTATCCAAAAAGTTTGAAATTAAATGTCGTCCATGTGGAATCCACCTAACGACTCGTGATTTAATTGAGTGGGGCTAGAAACAGACAATTAAGCAGCCAGAGAAGAACCTTACCCTTTCGGACGAAGGGTGGACCAATGAACAGAGCATGGCATATCAATTGCCAATGGCAGCTCTTCATACACAGAAGATAGAGAATTCCCAAGACGACGAAAAAGGTTTCTTGTTTGAATTGTTTAAACTATGCATTAACAAGAAGAGAGAGAGAGAGAGAGAGAGAGAGAGAGAGAGATGCATACCAGGACGACAGTGCCAAGCGTGAGGCCTATCAGGGCAAAAGCACTTGAAATGGTAGGTACTATAATCGAATCCACACTTGCCCCCACTCGCCTCACAAATGCTACAGTTGCTCGCTATCCACTTCAGCACAAACCCTCTATTCAGCATATTTTCAACACCTCGCTCTCCTTCATAAAAAGCCACAGGCGCCACCACCGTTTTTTTACAAGACTTTGAAGCAGAATTCAGCTTAGGATCATTATTGAACAGTGCCAACGTTGCATTAGTTTCATTTTCAGCAGAACAATAAACCTTGTACTGTGAAAGTTCCCTGGTCCATGGCATGGTTAAGTTGCAATTGAAGAGCAAAAGTATTTCTGTTTGGTTTGGGGGCAGAGAAAGCCGGTCTTCAGGAATGGATAAGTTTGCGATTGAATGGCTGCAAACGGCATCTCCATCGAAAGCAACAGCTTTTGACACGCGAAAAGATTGGTTCTGATAAAAGATATCATGGATGATATAGTCGCCATCAGGCAAGCTAAGGATTGGGTCTGTGCTGTTTCTGCAGGAGATGTTGAATCCGGGATAACCACATCTACGTTCCTGGATGAAGAATGGGAACTTTATGTTATGCCTACCACAAGTACTTGGCTCGCTGCAGATTGTGAAGTTCTTGTCCACAGCCAAAGCTTTTTTTGCCAGGAAAAAGGAACTGAAGATAAAGAAGTGTATCACTGGAAAGAGAGTTGATGAAAGGTTCAACAAAAGGATCTGATTCATTTGGGGATCTTGATGGTTTGGAAGAGAGAGATGGTGGGGAAGACGATAAATAGATTATTACGAATATTATTGTCTATGAGGTACGGTGGCTGTGGAGGGAATTATAATACTGTGAGCCATGGGCTTTGACTTGGTTTATTGCGTCTTTTGTCTCTGACACTTACTGGAAGAGTTGTCCATATTATCTGCCTCATATCTTAGACTGTTGAATTTAAGGGAATTGCCTAATCGGGGCCACTTTCCGAAAGTTGCACAAGTTGACCAACCTAAAGTGTAAATCCTTCTGTTTTTTTCAACCATTTGAAATTGCCTTTACACTTTGCACTACAGGCAAGAGGCTTAGATTGATTATATTGTTATTACTTTAGTTATAACGGAATTTTCATTTGCTGTAGAAGATTTAACAGTTTCACGTCAAGCGTATAACCATTCACTTCCGCTGGAAAATTCTTCTTCTTAGATCAAAGCAGGAAAAATCTTCTTCAGTAGCTCACCGTTGCCATTTTATTAACACACGTGCATATTTTGTTACTATTTCATTTCATTGATTGTTCTCCGAGCACTACCCAACCCATCGCTTTACTTTCCTATTTCATAACGGCGAGACAAGTCGTAAACCTTCGGTTATAACAAATTTGAGTTTTAATTATCCTTCTTTAAATAGTATATATTTTTTATAGTCAAATTTTAAAAAATATACTCATTTAAATATTTAATTGTATTGTTTTCATATTTAATAGTAATATAAAAAATATAATCTTCCTTAATGTATACAATCCATATAATTATATTATCAAATAAATTTTTAATAGCACATTTGAGAAATGTGCAGCCCTAAGTCAAATTTGTTAAAATGCTCAAACTCTTCCCCCGTAAATTACCAACTTGACTTGATTTTTAAATTGTTGCATTGAATGCTAATTAAATGCTAAGAACCTTTTCATGATAGTACATAGCACACACAATTTTGAATTTAGGATTATTGATGTACACTAAAATCTCAATAAATTAATATTCTATAAATTAATCATCTCGATTAAATAATATTTTTGACCAATCTCAATTTGAGACCAAGTTAATAAATTAATAATTCGTTAAATTTATAAAATAATACATTTTAAAAAAAACACGTATATCCCACTTGATATATAAATTAATAATCTCCTTATACATCAAAATTATATATATATATATGACTCAATTAGGAAGTTTTTGTAAAATATGACTCGAATGTTATTTGTTTCTTCTTGAAATTTATGTCTCTTTGGACCTCATCTCTAACTTTTCTTAATGTATTAAGAAGCTTTGGTGTAGTGTTTCGAAATGCAAGAGAAAATTATGCAATGTCATTGTTGTTTTGAATGTGTCTTTGTACGAGACAGGCTTCAGTACAGAAGTATCGTTTTCAACTTCATTTTCTTTGTCATTTTCCATAACGTTCTCAATAATTTACTCATCATAAATAACGATATTCATAATTCAATAATTAGGTAATATTCGCATAATCATAATATACAATACATGTATTAAGTTCAATATTTTAGAAAAAAAATAAAGTTGATAAATTAATTTTTTATTAATTAATATATAAATTAATAAATTATTAATTTATAGATTAAATAATATCTCAATTAATTAATAAATTTTCATGATTCAAAGGTATTAATTTATATAAGTTTTACTATATTCGATCTTCTCAATCAATTAAACAAATCAAAACAAAATAACCATACCTTGTCTTTCATTAATTAGTATGTGCCAGGTTTTTATGTCACTAGTAATATAGTAAATCAATTATCTAAGACATTTTAATTTGAGTTACTAAGATAATGGTACCAACTTTACAAAATGCACGTAAGAATATATTTAATTATTTAATTTGCTAAAAATGCACTCCCACAAAATAGAGGTGAAAATTGTTTATGTTGAAACTTTCCAAAACCTTAACACATAATGAAATACCCCATTCTTTGATATGGTGATAAATAAATTTGATCGAATGCAAATTGAGGTCATTTAAAATGTTTAGAAGTGATAAAAGACGAAAGGAGTAGTTTAGGATAAATTATTTCGCAAGTGAGAAAAATAATAATAAAATAATAATAATGTTATCGGAGGAGAATTTGTGAGATAAAAAGGGGATTTGGAAGTCAAGTGAGGCCATAATAAGGTATTTGGGTACCAAGGAGAACAAGATAAAATTTTTTAGAATAAAATGATATTTTATTAATGAAATAATATTAAAATATTAATATTTAGCCAGATGTCGAAGTCAATCAATAAGAATGATCATATGGTTGATCCAAGTGGGGGAGAAGATGATAAGCCCGACTTTATAAAAATATTTGTCATGACATACATGTGATGGAAAGCATGTTTGCATGCTAAGAGAGTCCCGAAAAATTTACAAAAGTCGGTATTGTACCTAGACGTACAACAAAGTTGAATTAAGCCTCGAA
>NC_030851.1:24757088-24766559 GCF_000208745.1 Theobroma cacao | reverse complement strand
GATGCCCTGCGCAAGGTATCACCGAGTATGAGTTTTGGCACGAGCCAAAGTTTTAAGAAATTCATAAGCCAAGTTGATTACTCGATTTATATGGATTGATTTTATTTGGTTGAAATGAACTGAAAGGTAATGAAATTACAGTATGATGACTTATTTTAATTGTCTCCATTTACTCGGGTTTAGATACTTTAGATGGTATCTGTTTACTCACTGTGATTATAAAATCTCACCCCTTCTTCCTATACATTTTTCAGGCTCAGGACAGTTTGTAGATAGTAGAGTAGGACGAGAACTAAGCTCGGAATTGCATTATAGAAAGTAAGAGTTTACAGTCTTACATCCTCTT
Source organism: Theobroma cacao (assembly GCF_000208745.1). NCBI lineage: Eukaryota > Viridiplantae > Streptophyta > Magnoliopsida > Malvales > Malvaceae > Theobroma > Theobroma cacao. The sequence goes on along the minus strand of NC_030851.1, from coordinate 24,766,213 downwards.
GGTCAATTGGAGCCCACGTGTCATTGCAGATCAAAAATTATATTTTGGTTATCTGTATTTCTATTCATACAATTTTACTTTACTTTCATGTGCGAAAAATTATTTACGAATATTTCTATAAAAATTTATTTTATGAGAAAATAAAATATTTTATTTATTATTTTTGAATAGTACTAGTTGTCAACAATTTACTTTCAAATGAACGTTTTAGATACTTAATTTTTTTAAAATCATTAAATATATATATTTTCGGCTTACCTACTACATTTTTAACAAGTTTCGAGGTTTTCGACAAAAATGAAAAAAATGTCCCTGTGAGCAAAAAAAAAAAATGTTATGTTATGATTTGGAAATGATTTGTAATCCTTCGTATTTTGATATTTGATAACTATTGCTCACCGGGGAAGTGCGAAAGCTGATACGAGAGCCTTGCGAGGTTTCGATCGACATTCGGGGTGAAGAATGTTTGTCGAGGCTTCGCGGCGATTGTCACGAGCTCGATGGGGAGTTCCGGGTCGTGACACATAATTTTACCAATTTAAGAAAATTTAAATAAGTCTTTATTCTTTTATTACATTAGGTGGCCAACCCAAGAAGTATCATGAAACTCCTGTATCAACTTCTATCTCAACTCTTTTCTTTTTGGAACAAACATTTGTGGCCTCTTCGTCAATAGGACTTATTTTCCACCAAAAAGTCTTTAAAGTTCTTGTCTTCCACTAATTTCATGAGGGCAATGGCCTAGGGGTCTCGCTTTAAGTTTCTTCAATCAATTTGTGAATGTTTATGGGGTAATCAATCTGAGGGTAGCAAATTCATTTTTTTTGCTGAAGGCGTCTTCCACTTGGTTAGTTCTCCCTACTTTTATGCTCGAAGTGAAAATCAAACTCGACCAAGAACTTTTGCCATCTTGCCTACCTGACTATAAGTTTTGGTTATGTAAAGAATGACTAGCTACGACGTTGTTTGACTTTACCACAAACTGAGACCTTAGCAAGTAAGGTCGCCACATCTTTAAACAATGGATCATTGCTAAAAGTTCTTTTTCCTTAGCCATATATCTCTGCTCAGCTTTGTTTAACTTTCTACCTCTAAATGCAACTGGGCAGCCTTTTTGCAGTAGTACCTTTTCGAAGGCAAAATCTGACACATCTGTTTGCACTTGGAAAGATTTTTTTGATTTCTAGAAGCTCTAAGATAGGGTCTTTCATCATTGCTTCCTTTAAGGCCTTTAAAAGCCTCTAGGTGTTGAGGTGTACAACTCCATTTTTGTCTTTTCTTCTGTAGTTCCATAAATGCTAATGTCCTTTTTGAATGCCCTTCCACAAGTAGTTGGCTAACACTAAGAAAAAATGAAGTTCGATGACATTCTTAAAAGTCACCCATTCCTTAATGGTCTTGACTTTCTGCATATCCATTTGAATGTGACCTTGCTCAATGATATGGCTTAGGATTCCATACTTCTCTCTTTTAACATACTATTGATTATCTTGTAACCTTTGGCACACCTATCGCAAGTGTTTTTGATGCTCCTCCATTGTTGAGCTATACACCACGATGTCTTCTAGATAATGACCAAAAAATTGTTCAGATAGTCATAGAAAACCTGATTCATTAATGTGCAAAACATGATGGGAGCATTGGTTAGTCCAAAAAGCATAATTAGAAATTCAAATGCATCATACTGAGTTACACAAGTGGTATTCAGTTCATCTTCATCGATAACTCTTACTTGATGGTTCCCGGACTTGAAATCTAATTTAGAGAGATACTTTAGATGACTCAGATATTACGACTTTATTCAAAGCCCGATAGTCCATGTATAATTGCAAGCTCTCATCATACTTCTTCTGGAATAATAATGGGGTCCCAAAGGGTGCTTTTGAGGGTTTGATGAACCCAACTTGCAGTAACTTGTCTATTTGTTTCCTTAGCTCGACTAGTTTTAGGGGAGCGATCCTAAAAAGCTCCTTTAGAAGAGTATCCTCAAATTCTTTCAACATCATCTTCACTTTGACTGGTATTGGATTTGTTTTATATCTATTTTTATAAATGGGCATGTCCACATAAAAGGGTTTGATAACTTTATTATATAGAGTTATTTTGACATAGTTTGGGGGCTTAAATAGTTAGATCTTTGAGATTTTAGATTCAGATCGTAGCATTTTAGTTGTTTTTCTAGTTTAAGTTTGATTACATGTTGAGTAGTTAATTTAAGTTATTTTAGTTAAATTTTATGTTATTTTGTTTTAATTACTTTAAGAGTAGTTATTGCTAATTTCTGTTATTGTTTTTGTAGGAAATTTGATGAAAAAGGCTCATTTGATGAAAATCAGTGCAAGTATGGTGATGACTACATTCATATATGTTTCAGTATTTTGACCATATCCCTCTCTACAAAACTCTAAATGAGGTGATTCTTAGACCACAAGAATTCCAAGAAGAAGGGCTATAATGTTTATTTACCAATTCACCCAGTTCTGATTGGACCGTGGTCAAAATATTTGTCTAAGTCAAAGCACTGTAGTAGTACACATGGACTAAACATGATGCAGTATTTGGAGCATATCTTTCAATCTAAAAGTTCAATTGACATGATTCTTAATCCATTGGAAAAGTAAGAGACAATGCTATAACTTTTATGTTTATCACTTTTCCTAGTTTAGAGTAGATCATGGTAAAAATCATGTTCAAAATTGATAGACTGCCATAGCAGTAGGATAACAAGGTTGCAGCGTTGGTGAAATGAAATTCACCATATGATTTTCCAAAGAGCTTAGTGCTGAAGTGCTGAAGAAGTATCGCCACAGCGTTGGGTGATTTTCCAAAAATAAAAAAAGTTGATGGGATTTTGGAAATTAGGTTATTTGGAGCCTATTCAAGGGACCTTTTTTAAAGATTTTAAGGAAGAGGTAGCAAGCAACTATTCTAAAGATTTGGAGCCAAAAACAAGATAAAGAAACAAAAGAATTGGAGGGAGAATCAAGATCACAAAGCTCCAACTATTAGTTTTCTCTCTTTACTGTTGTGTTTTTCTTATTTTCTTTGACTTGGATTAATGGTTAAATTTCTTTGGATGAAGTTTTTATTAAATATTATGAGCTAAATTTATTTTTCTAGGATTGCAATTGAATTCACATGTAATCTAAATTTTTAATCTCTTTCTTGCTTATCTTTAATGGGATTTGAATTGTTTATTCCAATTTATTCTTAATGCCTTTAATTGATTGATCACCAATTAAATTGATTTAGAAACCTAAACAAACTTATACCAATTAAATTGATTTAGGAACTGAAACAAACTTAGGAAAGAGAGTTTAGTGTAGACTAAAATTGAGATAGCATATGATCATATTAATTGATTTGCATATAAGATAGGGATATACCTATAGGCTATATGCAGTCAGATTAGAGTATGAACTTAATGAGTCTATTTTAATTTCAATTCACATAGGGATATAGTGTTTGGGTTAAAATAGATATTTTTATAAGATGAGTCGGGAAACCCTAATAAATAATTGAGGACTCTAGATTAACAATTCAACCAATTGGAATAAGTTAAGGAAGAGAGGTAATATTTAGATGAAGTGTGAGGGATATTGTAATCCTAGGCTTATTTGATTTGCTTTTTACCCAATTATCTTGTTGCTTTAATTTTTAATTAAATTAGTTTTAGTTGAGTAGTTTTTAGTTTAATTAGAATTCAGATTTTAATTATTTGAATAAAATTAAATTGTTCCAATTTTAGTATTTAGTAGAATTTTAGATCAATTCTTTATGAGATCGATACTCTACTTGCTTATATATTATCTATTTGATAAGTATACTTGCGTAGTAGAATTTTAACTGACAAGTTTTTGGCGCCATTACCTGGGAATTGTTTTATAGAATTTTTACTAATACTAATTCCAAGTAATTTTAGTCTTAATTCAAATTTTTTTAATTTTATTTTCAAGTACTTTTGGTTGAGGTGATAAATTATTATAACTATCAGTGGTCATCTAAACAATTTGTGCCTAGAAGGGTTGCTAGTGATTATGAATTGGCTATCAGTGTTTTGGCCTCTCAAGTAGATGCTTTGTCTCAAAAAATTGACAATTGGAGTGTTAATGGTTTTCAAAGTCCTTTTGTGACATGCGAACTTTGTGGAGATGAGCATTCAAGTGATTGTTGTCCAACTTATTATGAATCAATGCAATTCGATGGAAGCTTCAATGGGCAGAAAAACAATTGATACTCCAACAATTACAACTCATGGTGGAATCACCCATATTTTTCATGGAGTAATGATTAGGGTCCTACATATTCATCACAGCTTGTTTTCCAGTGGGATTTCTAGTCACAAGTTAAAGCCCCAATACGTGAGAAGAAGCTAACTTTAGAGGATATGTTGATGCAATTCATGACAAAGAATGATGCCATCATTCAAAGTCAAGCAGAATCAATATGAAATCTTGAGACTCAATTGGGCAACCTTGCTAATTACATCAACAATAGGCCTCAAGAAATTTTACCAAATGACATAAAGCCTAATCCTAGAAAAGAAGAATATGGTAAGCATCTTGATAAGGTAAATGGCAAAATGTAGTAAATGATCAAGATAAAGTAGATTCAGGTAATACTTTCAGTAATCAAGTTCAAGATGAAAAAATTAATCAAGAGGAAGAAGTATCTACATTACCACAAGTCAAGCTATATGTGCCTCCCATTCCTTTTCTAGATATAGTTGATAAGTTACCTAAAGAAGTTGTTGATATGGAAAATCCAAAGAAACTGCTTGAAGCTTGTTTGTTTCAAGTTGTAACAACCAAGGACCAGAATGAAGAACTTACAAATGTTGCATATGTTTTGAAGGCTACACCAAAAGTGCATTATTTAAGAAAAACTCAATTTGAGAAATTGGGTAAAAGTTAGCTCATTTCACCACCTTGGGTTAAGCAAACACCAAACCTTGAGTTAAAGTGTAATGTCCCGTACTTTGATATGGTGACTAATAAAGCTTATCAGACGCTAATTGAGATTAATTATAATGTTTAAAAATGATGAAAGATGAAAGGAATAGTTTGGGATAAAGTATTTCGCACGTGAGAAAATAATAATAAAATAATAATATTTTTATCGAGGAAGAATTTGTAAAATAAAAAGTGATTCAGAAATGAATTGAGGCATAATAAGGTATTTTGGGTACCAAGGAGACAAGAGGAAATTTTTGAAATAAAAGAATATTTTATTAATAAAATAATATTAAATTATTAATATTTTATTCAGTGTCAAAATTTTCCATGAAGGAAGAGTATATGGTCAATCTAAGTGGGGGAGAAGAGGAATGAGAAAATTTCAGAGAAAAATGATGTTAATGGGGCCGCGTGTCTTTATTAAGTAAAGATAGCGCGGGTAAATATATATTTTAAATATTATGGGGACACCGCGTTGGAGTACAAACTTTATACTTTGTTTCTACATGTGTAGAAAAAGATAATAGAAGGAAATTTGAGTTAAGTGAGTGTTGGGAGGACTAAATTAAAAAAGGAAGAAACTTGGTGGGCAAAACGATAATTTTACACAAAATTTGGTTAAAGCTTCCATAAGAAGCTTTGACTCTCATTCTTATCAGCCCAAAACCATCCTTATCTCCTCCAGCAAGATGTTTCTTCTTCATTCTTGAAGATTCCAACACCATTCTCTCATTCTCCCATGGAAAGTTAATTTTCTTTCATTTTCTTTCCTTGTTTTCTTTTCATTTCCTTTCTCTTCTTGCTTCTTTCTTCTCCCAACTCCTTGTGCACCAAAGTTACAACTTCTAACCCCAATTTCCAACACTTCCAAACCCAAGGAGAAAGAAAGAAAAATCTCTCTTTCTTTCCTTTATTTTCTATTTCTAATTCACTTTCAACAACACTTGGATTTTTGGCTTCAAATCTTCATTTTCAAGGTTGAAAGGTATATATTTCCAACTTTTGGAATTTTGAATTTATGGTTATATTTTCAGATTTATTCCTTAATTTCTTCAAATTATTTTTTTGGAAAGATTAGGTTTTTCGTTGATTTTCATGCCTTCGAGCTCACCAAGGTAAAGAATCTTTACATTTGGAAATAGTTGATATGATGGGTTTGAGAATTAGACTAGAAATTTAGGTTAAATGTTTGGTTAGAGGGTAGATTACCTAATGTAAATTTATTAGAATTATTAGATTTAAATTTATAACTTAATTGAGGTTGTTATGGTTTATTGATAAATATAGGTTTAATGGTATTTCGGGACTACCTGGATTAGAACCTTGTCGGTGTTAGTTTTGTCAGGTGAGTGAACTTGCATTTCAAAATGTTTTGGGGAAATGTTTACGTGTTTCAATGAATCATTTGGAAATTTTATTAGTATTTGCATTAAAATTTCCTAGGAACAAGCCCTTGATAAAATGTTTGATGTTGTGAATTGTGAAATGTGTAAAAGAATGAATCCATATGTTTTTGTATGATGTTGATATATATATGTATACTATGTCATAAATGGTACCATTGTGTGACAAATGCAATCGTGCATGTGCGGGGTGAGTGTGCACTTACCGGTGATGACGGTGGTGAGGGAGATGGATGGTGATACTGTCCGGCTATGTGCACAATGTGGTGGGATGCACATGAGCTGGGTGAGATGGAATGATTGTTGGAAATTTCCTCTCTTTCAAATTTCATGGTAAATATGGTTCCTTCATCATTAAACGATTTAATAACCATGGGTTTAATAGAGGGATTTTAATAAGAACTTGAACTAAGTTGCATTGTTTTCAAACTTAAGTGCATCATGATTTCTAAATTTTCCTTGTCATTGCTTGTTCCCTTCCTATGTTCACTTATTGAGTTTGTACTCACATTTTTAAAATTCATGTTTTAAGTTTATTGAGTTAAAGGTGATTGGATCCTAGGACGAGGTGCTCTTCCCTATCCATTGCTTGGTAGGTATAACATGACACTAAACGTTAGCAATCGTGCCCAGAGTCATTCCGCTAACAGTCAAGGTCTAATTATGTGTATATGAATACTTGATGTGAAATATTAAGATTCATTTGTTAATCTATATATGTATGTAATGGTTGATGATGCCATTATGAATGCATGATTGGGTTTTATGAATTGTTTTCAAAAGAATTATAGTTGAACACTACGAATTGTGGATTTTAAAGAAATGTGGATTAATGTATAAGATTATATAAATAGGCTTGCTTGGGCTTAGTGGGCTCAGCCCATTGGGCCTTTGCGTCGATCATGGCCCAGAAATTGGGCTGTGACATAAAGCCATTACAATCGTATCTTAAGAGAAGGCTACTTTCACACCTCAAGCTTTTTCCACACAAATTCAAGCCTCCTTAAAAGATTTCAACCAAAGTCAAGCTAGTGACCATAAAGAAGCACTTCTTGGGAGGCAACCCAAGCTTTCGAAACTTATATTTTCTCATTTCAGTTATTTTTATTTGATTTATTTATATGTTTACTTTAATCTTTATTTATTTTCTTTTTACAGTAAATAAAAAAAAGGCCTCCTACAAGCATTGATGACAATGAAGATGAGGAGGAAGATTAGAGTTTCTTTGGATTCATCCAACCACCAAGGGAGTATTTTTTACCTTTTCTTTATTTTTTCTAACATTGAGGACAATATTTAGTTTAAGTTTGGGGGGGGGGGGTGAATTTATTTATTTTTGGTGGTGAATATTATGTGGAAGTTTTAGATTTAATTTTAATTATTTGTATGCTTTTAGGATTAGTTATCATTTTCCTTGTTTATGATTTTTCCTTATCCTAGGATGATATTTTGATTATCTTGTGATTCTTAGCTTTTAGGAAACATATGGTTATTATTTAATTTTATGTGATATTCTTGTGTTAGCTTTATTTTAGAATGTGACTTCCAATACTTTGAGCATTATATTCTTTTACCTAGAATTTAAATATGATTTAGAGAGAGTTTATGTTGATGAAAAAGTATAGTGAAGTGCAAATTCTAAAATTTGTTTGATTCTTTCTCGAGGCAAAATCTTAGATAACACTTAGGATAATAAGTGATTTAGGCCATTTTTGGATCGTTTGAGCCTTTTTGAGCTTACCTTGTTATATTTATCCTTAGTCACCCTTTTTGAGCCTAATTTATCTTTTCTTTGTAAAAACACAATTGTGTTAGCCTTAACCTGTCTATTTAAATCCAACAATTTGAACCTTTCACCCTTTAAGTATTTAAATCTTTCTAGGGAATGGTTTGAGCTTAAAGATAAATTGAGGGAGAAGGGTAAAAAAAAAAGGCAATGGTTGTTAGGAAAATTACCCATTGTTATAATTGTCAAAAATAAGTTTGAGGGTGTAAAAAAAGAGAAGAAAGGAAATAAAGTGTGTTGTACAAAGAAAAGTTTACTTCAAGTTTAGGGGTGCTATACAAAAAAAATTTTGAGCTCTTTATATGTCCTAGATTGATTAAGTGCTTAGGGTTAATTTAAGCTTAAATATATCCTTTATCATACCTTGTGTGAGACCTCAACCCCTATAGGCTCATAGCTACGCATAGACGTAATAACACGGGTCAGGGGTAGTTTCGTCATTTCCTCTAAAAGGCTCTCAAAAGAAGGTTTTATGATATTTTAAGGTCTAAATAGGCATAAGACCGAATAAATAATGTGTAATGATGAAAACACGAAGAAAACTAGATGTGGCAATAGTTTTCGCAACAGGGTCAAAATGGTCATTTTGCACCCCGAGTCAAAATTTTTAAGTTTCGTAAACCCGAGCATGTCTAGACTATTATGGACTTGTTTTAGCATCAAAAGAGTAAAATGATTGCACCAAGGATTGAAGGAGAACAAGTTAATGTGTTAAGGGCATTTTCATAATTTCAAGTGGAATGGATAAGCTTGAGCTATAAATATTTTTTTTTCCAGCAGCTTCTTTACTCTCCAGCAGCTTCTTCTCCTTCTTCTTGTTCTTCCATCTCACGTTGCTTCCATCCTCCATGGAAGTTTGCTTCGCAACTTCCATAACTTTCTCTCTCTAGCTCCAAATTTCATGCTTTTGCCCACTCTTCCATACGATTTTTCACGCTCTTCCACTTTTACACCTTAAAACCCTCAAAAAGTCTTTGTTCA
>NC_030851.1:24722900-24756357 GCF_000208745.1 Theobroma cacao | reverse complement strand
GGTATATATATATATACATATGTAAATATGTGTGTTATAGGAAGTTTATGAGTAATGGTATATGGTTGTAATGCATGTGAAATTTGGCATGATGAATCTTGAGAAATTCCCATTTTCTTGCAAATTGAACTTTATTGCAACACCAAATGGGTTTTTTTGTGCAAATGAGGCCCTTTTTTCACTTAGGTGCCTTGCTTCTCACTGCAGCGAGCATGCTTTCTCGCTGCAGCAAGAATGCTTTCTCGCTGTAGTGAGAAACATTCTATTTTGACAGTAGAAACTCGCAGCAGCGAAAATAAATCTTACTGCAGCGAGAAACTCTTAGGTTCTGATGCAGTGTCTTCACTTTGATAAAGATTTTTACCACCTTTCCGTCCGAAATGAGAAAAGTGGTAAACATCAAAGTTGTAGCCCTGCCTCTTATCTTTCTAATGGTCTAAAAATCAGGTCAATTGGACTTTTGTAGCTGGAGATATTCTAGAAAAGCTTAAACACATGCAAACTGGTACTGTTTCTCGCTAGAGCGAGAATGAACTTCGCTGCAATGAGAAACATTCTATCCTACATGCTACCCTATTCGATTTTTGACATATCTTTCACCCATTTAACTTCATGGATTGATCATGGGTTGTCGCAACACTATGAGGTTATTAATCAAAGTTTGAAATGAGGGGTTTTTAGTAAGAAATTAAATCAATTGCATTGTTTTTGAAACAAGTGCATCATGATTTCCAAATTCTTCCTATTGATTGCTTGTTCCCTTCTTATGTTCACTCATTGAGTTTCGTACTCACATTTTTAAAATTCATATTTTTAGATTTGGAGGCAGTTGGGACCTAGATTGAGTAGCACACATATGCTCGTCTTCTTGGCAGGTACTATGGCATCTCAGTAGCTGTATCTTCACCCAAAGTCACTCCGCTGACGGTCTCGAGTCTATTACTTGTGAACATGTATATGTAATGTAAACTACTAAGAGTCATGTTATAAACGAAGTATGTATATGTTGGATTGGTGATGACAGTACTTTGATATAATATAAATATGAATATTTAGTTGTTATAAAATATTATTGGAACATTTACTTTTGAGAGTTACAACACTTTATTTTAAAGATGATGGATGGGAATGATAATTGGAATTTACATAAAGAGGCTTGCTTGGGCTTAGTGGGCTATGCCCATTAGGCCCATGCGTCGGTCATGGCTCGGGAAATTGGGTTGTGACACCTTGACCCTAACCTTATATTATAAGCTTAATAAAGATCTATCGATCCTTGAATAAGTGTTATTCTACATTAGTGAAGAGAGAGATGAAAAACAAACTCATAGGATCCCAGTGTTAACCTATGTTTAGATTTGGCATAAACTAATCTAAATTGCATGATATTCTTTGTAAAAGATTATACACACACACAAGAAGTCCATTCGAAAAATAAATTTTCACTTGAATTGATGCATGACTTTAAGGATTAATTGTATTTTACCTTAAGTTAGAATTGGGATAAATTTTGAAGAAAAAATTAGGAAATCATGATTTTGTAATCTATCTCTATTTTTATGTTCAGTTTTCTTTATTTTCTTTTGCTTGAGGTCTAGCCAAATCTTAAGTTTGGGGGTGTGCTAACTCTATTATATAGAGTTATTTTGACACATTTTGGGGGCTTAAATAGTTAGATTTTTGAGATTTTAGGTCAGAATCGTAGCATTTTAGGTGTTTTTCTAATTTAAGTTTGATTACATGTTGAGTAGTTAATTTAAGTTATTTTAGTTAAATTTTATGTTATTTTATTTTAAATTACTTTAAGAGTAGTTATTACTAATTTCTCTTATTGCTTTTGCAGGAAATTGGCTGAAAAAGGCTTATTTGATGAAAATAAGTGCAAGTATGGTAATGACTTCATTTGTATATGTTTCAGTATTTTGACCATGTCTCTCTCTACAAAACTCCAAATGAGGTGATTCTTGGACCATAAGAATTCTAAGAAAAAGCGCTACAATGTTTATGTTTACCAATTTGCCTAGTTCTGATTGGATCATAGTTAAAATATTTGTCTAAATTGGAGCACTGTAGCAATATGCATGGATTGAACATGATGTAGTATTTGGAGCATATCTTTCAATCCAAAAGTTCAATTGACATGATTCTTAATCCATTGGAAAAATAAGAGACAGGGATACAACTTTTAAGTTTACCACGTTTCCCAATTTGGAGCAAATCCTGGTGAAAATCTTGTTCGAAGTTGATAGACCACCGCAACATTGGTGAAAGGAAGCTCACCATACGATTTTCTAGAGAGCTAGCGCTGCAGTGCTAGAGAAGTATCGCCTTAGCATTGGGCAATTTTTCAAAAATAAAAAAAGTTGATGAGATTTTGGAAATTAGGTTTTTTGGAGCTTATTTAAGGGACTTTTTGCAAAGATTCTAAGGAGGAGGCAGCAAGCAACTATTCTGGAGATTTGAAGCCAAGAACAAAGTAAGAAAACAAGAGAATTGGAGGGAGAATCAAGATCACAAAGCTCCAACTATTAGTTTTCTCTCTTTACTTTTGTGTTTTTCTTATTTTCTTTGACTTGGATTAATGGTTAAATTTCTTTGGATGAAGTTTTTATTAAATATTATGAGCTAAATTTATTTTTCTAGAATTGCAATTGAATTCACATGTAATCTAAATTTTTAATTTCTTTCTTCCTTATCTTTAATAAGATTTGAATTGTTTATTCCAATTTATTCTTAATACTTTTAATTGCTTGATCACCAATTAAATTGATTTAGGATCTTAAACAAACTTGGGAAAGAGAGTTTAGTGTAGACTAAAATTGGGATAGCATATGATCATATTAATTGATTTGTGTATAGGATATGGATATACCTATAGGCCTTATATAGCTAGATTAGAGTATGAACTTAATGAGTTTGTTTTAATTTCAATTCACATAGGGATATAGTATTTGGGTTAAAATAGATATTTTTATAAGATGAGTCGGGAAACTCTTATAAATAATTGAGGATTCCAAGTTAGCAATTCAACCCATTAGAATAAGTTAAGGAAGAAAGGTAATATTTAGATGAAGTGTGAGGGATATTATAATCCTAGGCTTATTTGATTTACTTTTTACCCAATTATCTTGTTGCTTTAATTTTTAATTAAATTAGTTTTAGTTGAGTAGTTTTTAGTTTAATTAGAATTCAGATTTTAATTATTTGAATAAAATTAAATTGTTCTAATTCACTTTTTAGTTCAATTCTCTATGGGATTTATACTCTACTTGCTTATATATTATATATTCGATACGTATACTTGCATAGTAAAATTTTAATTGATAAGGTTCTCCCCTTTTAATCCCTTTTTTGAATTATAGTACTTTGGAAAGTACTCAACACATCCTTAGTCTCTTTACTCAAGGTATTCATCATATCAGATAGCTCACATTAGCTATTTTGATATCTCTTATTTGATCAAGCAAGACCATCTTAAGTTTTAATGTGGCCATCGTAGCCTCAAGCTCCTCAATTCTCTAATGGTCCTCAAGCGCACTTTAAGTTGTCACCATGCTTGCTTTTTCACTTAACACGTCTCATCCGTGCTCCGATATCACATGTCACAAACTAAGCCCCCTGTTTTTATTTTCAAGTTCACTATAGCTCGCGTAACACTTAAGAGGACATTTCCATAGTAGCCAACTAAGAAATTGATTATATTTGAGCAAGCACACATTATAGAAACAAATTAGTTTATGAAATGCAATAGAAAAATCATAGGGCATAACAAATGCCATGTACGCAACCATTGATCCAAAAAAAAAAGCAAATGTTTTATTAATAATCAAAAAAGTACAAAGGGACTGAGAATAGAACAATGCCATTGTTGGGTCATAAAGTACAACCCTGAATGGTTATGTATTTGTACTTATTCAGAATTGTTGATCATTATTGAAACTCAAACCTCTTCATTTCCATTCAATTCAACACTTTCAATTAAACTATTGCAGTATTGCCATGACCACGATGTAGTGTGGGCATTTTCTAATTATAGATAAAAGTTGAGTTTCAGATTTGTAAACATCCAATTTCGTAACCTTCTTAATGGTGGCTGTCTAAGCAGATCATTTGATAACAAACTTTCTCAAAGAGGATTAGAGGTGGCTGTTGGGCAAGTTTATGTGGGCTTGGGTCAAGCTGTATTTTCTCTGATTCAAGTGGATTTAGGTATGTTTTGAGTCACTTTGGAATTCATACAAGTTATAGACATTTTTTTAAATGCGAATACAATAAATAAGTTTGCTTTTTTGCAATCATGTCAAGTCAAATCATTGATTAAATTAATAAATTTAAGGTAAAAATATGATAAGGATTGAAATTTAAAAAGTTGATAAATATTTATATTTTAATAATGTTATGTAAACATTCACCACTAGTATTTTTGTGCTTTTTATTTTTATTTTTTAATTATTATAATTTTTTTATAGTGTTTTAATTTTTTTAGTAATTTTTTTTATATTTTTTTGTCTAACATAAATTATATACATTAACATTAGATATAGTCATATAGACAAATGTCCAATTGAAGTGATTAATATTGGACATTATTAAAAAGAGTACAAATTAATACTAATTTATTAAGAACACTATGCAGTAGTACAGTAAAATCTCGATAAATTAATACTCAATAAATTAATAACATCGATTAAATAATATTTTTGATTGGTCCCAACTTAGGACCAATGTGGAAAATTTATAATTCACTAAATTTATAAGATAATGCATTTTTTAAAAAAACATAGGTCCCATTTGATATATAAATTAATAATCTCCTTATACATCAAAATTATAAATATAAACGACTTAATTAATATGCCATTGCAAAATATGACTCTAATGTTACTTATTTCTTCTTGAAATTGATGTCTCCTTGGACCTCATCTCTAACTTTTCTTAGTGCATTAAGAAGCCTTGGTGTAGTGTTCTCATATTGTAAGAAAAAATTATGCAATGTAATTGTTGCGTTGAGTGCATATTTGCATGAGACAGGCTCCAATATAAAACTATCATCTTCCACTTCATCCTCTTTGTCATTTCCCATGACATTCTCAATAATTTGCTCGTCACTCAACAACTTTGAAGTTGTCTTGTTTTCTCTTGGGTAGTTCATAAGGTACTCCACATCTATTATATCACGACACTTCAATTTTTTCGTTAGAACATACAATTGTTAATCACTCTATCATCTGAATGTTGATCCAAATTCTTTGAAGCCACATTATCCATAGACCTAATTTTACAATGTCGAAAACAATTTGTAATTACTTGCTTGAACATCTATTGTCTAAGTCGAGATTGCAAGATTCATTGCATCTAAAACATTTATCTTCTCTAGGTTTGGTATCTCAAGTTCATAACCTTCCAAAAGATTTCGATAAAATTGATGAAGATAATGCATCTTGAAAGCTCGTATGATTCTCACATAACAAGACTGAATCTTTGATGTTGTGTTGGGTGGTAAGAAAAACAATTCAATATTTTTCAAACCTTTAATAGTTTTTGGATGAGCAAGACAATTATCAACGAGCAAGAGAACTTTTCTACCATCCATTTTTCTATTAAGTTGTCGCACATATTCTTGGAATAAAATCCTAGTCATCCATGCTCGTTTGTTGGCATGATACTCCCAGTTCATACTACTCAAGTTCACATTCTTGAAACACCATTGTTTAGCATATTTGACAGTGAACCATAAAGGAATTTTCTTAGAACCATTACCATTAGAGGAAGTAATAATTGTAAGTTTTTCCTTGTCTTGTTTCTTACCTTTAAGTTGCTTTGTTGCAAAAGTATGATTTGGTTGTAGCCAATAAAACAATCCTGTTTTATCCATATTAAAAACATCTTTCATGGGAAATTGATCTAATTTCTCTTTTATGGACTGCAAATTGCTTTCCATGAGCTCTATATCAATAGACCTCCTTTCATCGAAACAACGATATGTCTTGATTCCATTCTTGATTTAAACTGCTTACGCCAACCTTGAGAAAAATGGAATTCTAGCGTATCTACAAGGTGCATCTTTTTCATAAACTCTTTTTCCTTCTACGTGATTAGATCTCCGATCATATTCACACATTCTTGGTATTGAACAAACCACTCATAGAGAACTTTCTCTAGCTTCGAGAATTTTGTAGTTTTGTGTCATTTGACATCACATTTTTCAATGTTGGTTGATAAATGCTCTGATGACCTCTTAATCGTATTTTATATTGTTGCTTGGCTCACTTGCAAGTTAAACTTCTCTAACACCCATTATTGCAATTGTTTTTGGGTGCAATTTAGATTTTCTATGTTGTACTCATATAATGTTTTACTCATTTCATCTGTTATTGTTGATTTCTTTACACCTTTGAAATGAGAAGCCATTGTGTTTAGTTTTATCGTTTGTGATACTTTATATTCTTTTATAGATGTTTTTGCTTGACTTAATGTACCCTAAACCCTAAACCTTGATAAATTAATTTTTTATTAATTAATGTATAAATTAATAATTTATTAATTTATCGATTAAATAATATCTCGATTAATTAATAAAATTTTGTTGTCCCAAGAGTATTAATTTATAAAAGTTTTAATATATGATATTTACTAGTTTGGCTTGTTAAAGTAAGATACAAAAATCTCCCTACACCCTTAAATTACTCTTTGACCTTTCTTATTTCAAAATGCATTATTTTCCCTCTTAACCATTCACTATCAATAGTCAAACAGTTAATAAAATGTTAAAATCCTAAAATTGCTCACTAACTTTATTATCTTCTAAATTCTCTCTCTTTACACTTTCTCTGTCTTTTTAACTTCTCATCAATATCAATCACCACCTCCATCTTTACTTTATTTTTTCTTTTTGTTGAATGTAAGCCCCAACAACAACAAAATTTAACAAAACTTTTAAAACAAAATCGCTACTCTAATGAAATGAAGAACTCAATAAATTTGAAGCGAATGACAGTAGATCTAACTTCATCGATAGTAGATGATAGATCTGATTTCAATCAAGTTCTTGAGAAATCAATTTTAACTTTAAAACGTTCTAAGGTGAACTTTAAAAACAAAGTTCTAAGGTGAACTTTTATAAGATTTAAGTTATTATTTTTGGTAAAATATTGTAAATATATTAAATATTTGTAGTTGTTGGAGAATTCACTATATGGTGTTGATATCTTGGTGATGATGATTTTTTATTGTAGTCTTGGTGGTGCATGGAGATCAAAGGAGTGAGAGATCAAATTAGGAGAGATAAAGGAAGAAGGGGAAGAAAAAGAAAGGAACCATTATGGTTTTTGACACTAACTAGAAGAGAACAAGAGGAAAGGAAAGAACAAGAAGAAAATTCAAAAAAAAAAAAAGAAAGAAAATAATTAAAAAATTATACCTAATTTAATTAGAATGTTACTACTTAATTTTTCTAGATTTTTTTCACTTCAAAATTATGAATTTTTTTGAATTGTTTAATAAAATAATCCTAAAAAAATATTTCTTTCTTTTAATTTTTTCTTTCTCACCATTATGTGTCTCTTTTTTTATTTGTTAAATTGATAAACATTGAACAAAAAATAATTTTATTTTTATTTTATCAAATTAGTTATTTTTCAATTATTTGATGGTAATTATGATTTTTTCATATTTGTAAATAATTGTTAACTAATGGTAATGAATAGTCAAGGGGTTAATAATGCATTTTGAAACAAAAAGGGTCAAAATGTAGTATTAAAAGGGGTTTTTGTATTTTACTCAATTTACCATAATACAAAATCTTCGTATTTGAAACTAATTGATATGGTTATTCTAATTTTGACATTTGATCACATTAATATTTTGGTATTAATGAAACATAAAAGCTGTCAACGATGATTTTGGTTTGTAGGCCTAAGAGCTACCATGTCGTACTTGAGAGTTTAGCCTCTCAGTAGTGATTCTAGATTGTGCGTCTGAGAGCTGTTGTTTACTTCAACAATAAGCTTTGTAATAGTAAGTCGTGGATTGTGTGGTTAACAACTGTTGTGTATTTCAATGATACAGTTCCCAATGGTGATTATACATTGTATGGTTGAGATCAATTGTTACCTACTTCAAGGGAAAGCCTTCCAACAACAAAGCTTTCAACCCTAAAATATTTCAAGAATAAAGTATTTCGGCCATGGGTATACTTTTCAGCTGTAATAACACAAAGCGTAGGAAAGTCTTCTAGTGGTAGGGTATATTTTTCACCCCGTACTTTGATATGGTGGTTAATAAAGCTTATCGGATACCAATTGGGGTAATACCCCATACTTTGATTTGTAACACCTTAAATTAGTTTGATGTATAAGACTCTGTACTTTGATAGACTGGTTAATAAAGCTTATTTGATACCAATTAAGGTTAATTAGAGTATTTAAGGGTGATGAAGGGTGAAAGGAATAGTTTGGAACAAAATATTCTGCACGCGAAGAAATAGTAATTAAATAATAATATCTTTGTTAAGGATGAATTAGTGAGTTAAAAAGTGATTTGGAAGTGAACTGGGGCATAATAAGACATTTTGGGACCCGAGGAGACAAGTACAGAATTTTGAAATAAAAATAATATTAAAATATTAATATTTTATTAATTGTTGAAATTAGTTAGAAAGAAGGGTTATATGATTAATCTAAGTGGGGGAGAAGAAGTAAGAAAGGATTTTGAAGGACAAACAATGTTACTAGGGCCCGCGTGTTTTATTAAATAAAGCTAGCGCGGGTAAGTATATATTTAAATATTATGGTGATACCGTGGTGAAGTGCAAACTTTATATTTTGTTTGTACATGTGTAAAGGAAGGAAAATAGAAGGAAATTGGAGTTTAAGAAATGTTAGAAGGACCCAATTGTAAAGGATGAAAGTTGGAGGGTTACACGGTAAATAAAGGAAAGTTTGAGAACTTATGTTCAAATTTTAACATTTGAAGTTAAATGGGAATTTACTAACCAAGGAAGGTTAGTTTATGTGGAATATGAGATATGTATATGAAATTCACTATTTCATGCAAATCATTGCATGCAAGAAAGGAGGAAGTTAGTGGGAAACATGTAAGAGGCCACAATGTGAAAGTGGACAAGAGAAAAAGAATAAAAAGATATTTAATTGGAGAAAACCATGGTTTTGGCAAAGATAGCCCATGGTAAACAAGTAAGAAAGGTGATGTGATTTGAAAAGAAAAAGGCACAAATATAATATTTAATAGAAAAAAAACAAAGAAAGGTAATTGGATGGCATGACATGTAAATAAGAAATGAAAAAGAAATGAAGAAAGAATAAAAATGCAAGTGGCGGATGGGAGGGTGGCAAGCTTTTGCCATGTGATTTTATCACATAAAATAAGTGAAAAAGAATCCAAAAGAACCATTCAACCTTGGGCAATCCGCCCATGTAAAGAAAATAGAGAAAAAAGAAAAGAAAAATAAAGTAAAAAGGAACGCATTGGGCAATCCGCCCATGTGAAGGCAAAAACAAGAAAAGAAAACCATTTTTCAAGGCTCGGCCTTGAGGAGTCCATCCATAGCAAAAGAGGAAAGAGAAAGGGGAAGAAAGAAAGAAGAAAGGAGAAATAAGAGGAAAGGAAAGAAAGAAAGGATAAACACGGTTTGCACAAAATTAAGAGAAACCGTGAGGTTTTATCCCTCACCTTGTAAATTTGTGTTGTTTCATTAATCAAAGAGTCTTCAAATTCAAGAGAGGGAACTCGTGAAGTGTCAATGGAGGTATTAAGCTCGATTTTGTGATTCAAGCAAGGAAAGGTAAGGATTTGGTTTTGAGCTTGAGTAATCTTTGAAAATGAGTTGATGACTAAGAGAAATGTATTGTGGCGGCAAAGATCGGCTAGATTTGGAGGAACTTTGGTGACATGCAAGTCACCAAACTCATGGGTGTTTAGTGGATTTAAGGTGAAATAACAATGGTAAGTTTGATACTACATTTTGAGGCCTACGGTTAGTTTAATATTGTGAGGAATAATTGTGCAATTGTTGGCAACATATGAATGTAAATTGTGATGCATGCAAACTTAGAAAAATGCTTAATGAAAGTAAATTTATAATTGCTACCAAGTATGATTGTGTAAGCCTGAATTAACTATGGAAACCTAGTTAAGAACTTATTAATTGATTTATTGCCATGCATGAGTACATAAGTGAATTGGCTTTGAATGGTTGCTAGGAAGCGTGTAAATAGAGAAAGCGTGCTCTGGTGGCGTGTCGAATGAGGTGAGGAGTAACCATCAAGTAAGATTAGTTATATACACACACGAATCAATAACAACGTAGCATCTTGTTATTGTGAGGTGCGTAAGGGGTGTCGATTTCCAAACTTCCATAACATATATATGTGATGATTTATTTTAAATGCAAATTTGTGGAAAGCATGAGCTAGTAAAATCCTAGGTATTTTGTGGATGCAAGTTGTTTTAAAAGTTGGTTTGGATATGCCTATAGATAATCTATATATGTAAAGTGTTTTAGAAACTAGGAAACAAGCCTTTTTACGAAGTTGGCACCAAAATTCGTGCCTTATTTTTTTGTGTGATCTGCATAGGTAAATGCATTTGTTAAAATGATTTAAATACAAGTTTTGAGTGTTGGTTTCATTCTAACTTTTGTACACGTGTTTACACCATGCCAATTAATGAGAAATGAAATTTGACGAGTTATCAAACCTTAATTTCAAATGATTTAAAGGAAAAAGTCTTGAAAAACTTGATTTGATTTTGAAAACGGTGTTGACAAACCGAGAACGTCGAGAGTAGGTAGGATGTCACTTCGGTTAAGTGTGACCCTTGTACACAAGTAAGCTCTAGCTAGAGAACCTTTGGGTCGTCGACGGGCTGTTAGACATGGCTGGGGCCATGGTCTGTGATATATGTGGCAAGGCCACGGGTTGTTATATGTGGCTGGGACACAAGTGATATTCGTGGTTGCGACCGCTTGATTCTCTGATGTCGGCCAGCATCGTCGAGACTGCTATAGCATGTGGGAATCTGATGGCAGCGATGCTCCTAAATGTTATTACGTGGAAATGGGTCCATGTGTTGATATTATACTTTCTTAGTCTAGAGCTTTGTGAATTTTTCGACGCTTACTCTTT
This sequence comes from Theobroma cacao, assembly GCF_000208745.1. Classification (NCBI taxonomy): domain Eukaryota; kingdom Viridiplantae; phylum Streptophyta; class Magnoliopsida; order Malvales; family Malvaceae; genus Theobroma; species Theobroma cacao. The sequence goes on along the minus strand of NC_030851.1, from coordinate 24,745,213 downwards.
TGCATGGTGGAGAGTTACGATTTTCTCTATAGTTCCCCTTATTTGAATAAAAGCTTTTAGTGCTTATTTAACGATCATGAATTGGTTTATGTGGCTTTATAAGTTGATTTGTTTATATGCCACACATTCTGGGAGCATGCATACTTTTATATTGTTTCTTGTACTTTGATAGCAAGTGATATTTTCTATGATTGAACTCTGTTTTGCTATATGTGATTTTGGCATCATTTTGCCAAGCGAAATATTGCATAATGATTTTACGGCATCATTTTTTTTTACAAGGCATAAACTCTCTATTTGCAATTTGATTTATCTAAGATTACTAATTTTATTACGGTTTTATCATTTAAATGATCTGCCTCAAGCTTGTTTCCCATCTACTCCCTGCTCACGGAGCTGATGATCATTGAGTCTATGAGACTCACCCCCTTATTTCCCCTTTTGCAGACAGCGATCGGCCTAGCGTCCATTCATTGACGTTTATTGTTTACCGTGGATAGGTAAAGGCATCTCATAACATCTTATTCCGAGTCGCTCCGCTGCTAGAGGCAGAGTCATTGTACTTTATTTTTCTTTTGTAAATGAATACGGGTCTCAATATAAATATTCAATTGGAGATTTTAGACTATGATGTATTTACATATGATCATATGGATTAAAGGTCAAATTGATTCATTACGTCTATTGTTCAAATCATGTCACGAGAGTGTATGGTTTAAGGCAATAACATGGATTGGTGAACAAGAATAGTGAATTAACGTGAATTTCTAATAAGGCTTGTTCGGGGACTTGGTGGATTCTCCCGAAGGTCTCGGACACCAGTAACTATCGAAGAGCGGTCGTAACATGATCGTGATGCCCATTAAGATATACTAGAGTATGACCCATGTGCTGCACACGGGCCTCTTTGCACCTCGTTTCTTTCTCTTTCTTTGCTTTAACATCTTTTCTCTTTCTCTTTCTCTCTCTGTCCTAAAATAGAGGAAGTGGAATTACCAAAAAGTTGTGGATGTCTCTCTCTATCTCTCTTTTTCTCCAAGACTGAGCATTTGTTGTTGTTGTTGTGTTTCACAAAAGTTTTACCTTCTGGCTAAAAAGAAAGAGAAAACCTGAGACCAGCCCCATTTGATTTTGCTCCTTTTTTTTTTTTGTTAGAAAAGACCCAAGAGAAAGAACAAAGTCTAGCCCTTTTGTGAGGATTTATTGTAAATTCATCTTCTTCTTCTGTATTTTTTTCAAATTTTTTACCAACCTTTTTTTTTTCCTTTGTTTCCACTAATGTAATATGGTAGAAATGTTCAAGAGCATTTTTTATTTTGTAGTCTTACTCACACGCATGGGCAATCTGGGATTTCTCTTGGAAACCTGTTTGAGCTTTAAAACCCCCTTCTTGAATCCTCGTGACCACTCTTTAAGTTTACACGTGGCAAAATGAGGTATGTTGTAGATGTAAGATGACTATGAGGAGGAAAGAGAGACGTCTTCTTCCATGAGCCAAATTGGATGTGAACTGTTGTGTGAGGGCCTACCAAGAAGTGAGAATTGCGTTTGACAAAAACACAAAAAAAAAAGCTCTAATAAACGAGGTTCAATAGCACTAATCAAAGTTAGTTAAATACTATTTGAAAATAAATGTTATTTTCAATAAATTCAACAAGTCATAATACATTAATTGTATATTTTAATTTATAAATGTCATTGTAACTAATGTCAATAGACATTGATTAACATTTTTCAAAAAATAATGTCGTGCTATTTATTTCCAAAGTAGTTTCGCCACTCATAATAACAATACTTGTATAAAAAATGAATTTTAAGAATCTTTCATTTGTAGGGTATAAAATTTTTTTGAATATTTTACCATTTAAAAGAAAAAAGAAAGAGGGTTTAGTCCTTTTAGAAGAGCATTGATATTATTAAAAAGGAAAAAAAAGAAAAAAGAAAATGAGCATTGACAAAATTGACTGTCACATCCTTGGACTATTTCCAACTCCCAACCCAAAACGGGGAGATTTCAAAGATTTATGGTACTATAATTCAAGCCGACCACTTTACAAGTGTTTGACAAATGCATCATCAGTTTCCTCCCCTTTTTCTTCAACCATATCAAATTTCTCAATTCAATTTGCACAAACAAGTTCTTTGCCCAAGCAATTATCAAACAAAATTGTTTGAAGTCGTAAAGACTTCATCCACAAAGAGATTTCCATCAAATTCGGTAAGCAAATTGTTGTGGTGAAAAGAAGACCCAAGAAAATCAACTTTGATTGTTATGGTTTTTCAACCTTTTTTCTTGAATAGTGATGGACTAAATTCAAATACGGTGATGACTGCGTTCTTTTGACCACAATTAACCCATTTTTCAAGACAAAAAATAAAAACAATGGTGAAAGAGCTATCTCATTACCTTTTTACATTTTTTTTCCTTTTGTACTTTCAAAAATGTTTGAGTTCTCTCTAATTTACCAATTAGTTCAATGTATTTTAGTGTCAAACCGTCAAATTTTATGGATTAATTTTATAAGCTTTTATACAAAGAATTTATTAGAGTGGTAACCCTAGATCATATAACTCATATCATTACTTAATAGATGTGAACAATGAATTTATACCCAATTACTAATTGAGAGAGAAAAATAATCAAAGAGAAAAACTTTTTATTTGGTGCTTCATATTAGTTTTAACAAACTTCAAACGTCAACATTCAGGGCACCAACTTTTTTTTTTTTCATCTACATGGCTTGATTTGACTCAAAAGGACTTTGTATCGCCTGGGATTGTGTGTGCAATCCAACATGGGCTATCAAACCTCAAATGGACTAAACTTGTTCAATAATTGTATTTCACTCTGGCAAAAACCCTATCATTGCGACAAAGGAAATATGCATGTTTCCTTTTTTCTTTCTTTTTGAAAGGCAACTATTCAGTTTTCAAGGGAAATTCATGGTACCATTAGCATAAAGACCTGCTCATGGAGCCGGTGGTTGTCCAAACCTGCAAACTTGGCTCAAATTCTTATTCAATTATATAAGTGATAGATTGTTAATCAATTGTTTTGGTTCGTAATGAATGTTTATTTTACAGAAATAATTAATTCTTTTGGTACATAATAAAATTTTATTAAAATTTTTAAATATAAATGTAATATTTTTATTAATTTTAGTTTATAAATAATTGTAGCCTTAAATATAGCATTATTTTGAAACCACCAAAACTTTAATTGTGATTTCCAAATCAAATTTACTTATGATTTTTATGTATATCTCAAATTAAAAATGTGCTTTCAAGATTATTTATTTGAGCATAAATGCAAGTCTAATTAATATTCAAAGAAAATTTATTTTCTTTAGACTTAATATAATCTTGGTATTATTGGTTTAAGGGAAAAAAAACTTTATATGTGCTTTACATGAAAATGCAAGTCCAATTGATACACCAAGAAAATTTCTTTTCTTTGAACTTAATATAATTTTAGTATTATCGATTTCGAGAAAAAAAAAAGTTTGATGTACTTACATGACTAGAGCATTTTTCTTGAAAAGAAAAATGACGTTGTGCTCTTAATATTTTCTTTAAGAAATTAAAATTTGAAGCATTTTAATAATAAAGAAATTTTTTCAAAGTTGAGCTAAAAAGAAATTTCAAGTAATTTTAAAAGAAAAAAAATTCCTTCTAGACTTAAACAATTTTTGTTGTTTACTATTCTTTTAAATGAAAAATATTTCATGTCTCCAATAGATCAAAGTACTCAGGAAGTCCCTATAGTACAATTTTTTTTTTAAATTTAATCCTTTTACTCAAAATTTGATTAATTTAATCTATATTCTTTGACATTGTATACAATTGGGTCCTTATAAATAACTCTATCTAAATTAGCGATTAATAATACTGATATGGTGCTAACATGTTAGATGATGCCACATGGTGCTTGCTACGAATTCTATATCAATAAGAAGTAGGGTGTATATTGGATTTATAAATAAAGGCCTTTTTTCATCTATCAAGCATGTCTTTTGGATTGAAAAAGTAGATCACTAATAAGTGATATTAGAATAAATCCAAATCTTCACTAATGTAAGACACCATGAGAGATATTAGGTTTGAGGTAGCCTAAGACTAATGTAAGGGTCTGTCACGACCCGAAACTCCCCACCGGGCCCGTGACAACCTCCGCGAGGCCTCAACAAACATTCTTCACCCCAAATGTCGATCGAAACCTCCAAGGCTCTTGTATCAACTTTCGCACTTCCCCGGTGAGCAATAGTTATCAAATATCAAAATTCAAGGGATTACAAATTATTTTCAAATCAGAACATAACATATTGTTTTCTGTCTCACAAAGGCATTTTCGTCATTTTTGTCGAAAATCTCGAAACTTGCTAAAAATATAGTAGGTAAGCAGAAAATATATATTTAATGATTTAAAAACAAATTAAATATCTAAAACATTGATTTGAAGTGAAAATTTGACCATTTGAATATAATAAAAATATTCAATAAAATAAACTATTTTCTTATAAAATAATTTTCATAAAACTATCGGTACATAATTCTTATAGCTTAAAAGTTAATTATATTTATATATACTATAAAGCAAATAACCAAAGTATAAAATTTCTTTTACAGTGACACGTGGGCTCACCTCTNCTTGATTGACTTCGACATTAGGCTAAATATTAATATTTTAATATTATTTTATTAATAAAATATTATTTTATTCTAAAAATTTTATCTTGTCTCCTTGGTACCCAAAATACCTTATTATGCCTCACTTGATTTCCAAATCCCCTTTTATCTCACAAATTCTACTCCGATAAAATCATTATTATTTTATTATTATTTTCTCAATTGCGAAATATTTTATCCTAAACTACTCCTTTCGTCTTTTATCACATCTAAATATTTTAATTGACCTCAATTTGCATTCGATCAACTTTATTTATCACCATATCAAAGTATGGGGTATTTCAATCTCCTCCACTTAAATAGAATTCGTCCTCAAATTCCCGTCAATGTTGCGTTATCAATCTCCTTCTATGATCCTACTCCTTGTTCCTTCTATAGGGACATTCAACTTATTCACCTCGTTCACCTTCAGTTTAATTAAATGCTTTATTTATAGCAATTATTATCCTTTGGAACTGAATCAGTAATACTTTTCACAACCATGATGTCACGACCCGGAACTCCCCAAAGAGCCCGTGACAACCGCCGCGAAGCCTCGACAAACATTCTTCACCCCGAATATCGATCAAAACCTCGCAAGGCTCTCGTATCAGCTTTCGCACTTCCCCAGTGAGCAATAGTTATCAAATAATCAAAATACGAAGGATTACAAATCATTTCCAAATCATAACATAATATTTTTTTTGGCTCGCAAGGGCATTTTCGTCATTTTTGTCGAAAATCTCGAAACTTGCTAAAAATGTAGTAGGTAACCCGAAAATATATATTTAATGATTTAAAAAAAAATTAAGTATCTAAAACGTTCATTTGAAGTGAAAATTTGACCATTTGAATATAATAAAAATATTCAATAAAATAAACTATTTTCTTGTAAAATAATTTTCATAAAACTATTGTTACATAATTCTTATCGCGTAAAAGATAATTATATTCATATATACTATAAAGCAAATAACCAAAGCATAAAATTTCTTTTACAGTGACACGTGGGCCCACATCTATCCAAAATGCATCGGAAGTTGAAAACCTACAACTTTTACCGATTCGAGTCCAAATGAAGGTCCTTGTCAAAGTCAGCTAACTATGGAATTCTCCGAGCTTGAAATGTGAGGAAATGAGGGTGGTGAGATTATAAAATCCTAGTGAGTAAACAGATACCATCTAAACTATCTAAAGTCGAGTAAATGGAGACAATTAAAATAAATCATCATATTGTAATTTCATTACCTTTCAACTCATTTCAACCAAATAAAATCAATCCATAAAAATCGAGTAATCAACTTGGCTTATGAATTTCTTAAAACTTTGGCTCGTGCCAAAACTCATACTCGGTGATACCTTGCGCAGGGCATCCAATTGAGTCCGTCAAGGCTGTTAAAATTTCGTATACACTTAAAATATATTTTTAGTTTGAGAAAATACAGCCGTTCCTTGACGTTGGTTGAGTTCCCCTTCACGTGGTGGTTTGGCGTGAAGTGAACCCTAAGCTTTACCCCAAGAGATACCCTACGCGCCTCTCCGTTCGAGGTAAGTATATAATGGAGTTTTTCGTGCCCCTCTAATAAGCTGGTCCACGGAACCCCCTCTACAGTGAATAATTAATATATAATCCACCAATCAATAAAATTCATTCTAGCATGACATGGCAATTTATCGCAACCTAGCCTCTCAAGGCTGAATACACAGTATAAATAATTCTAATATCAAAATTAGTTTAGCCATTCATGCTCATTTATTGTCATAAGCCATTCAATTCAAAACCATAAATTTGCAACACAAGCAGGCAGTCTCCAATTACTCTATTTTCAAAACCAGTATTCAATTTTTCAGAAAATTTATAAAATCATTTTATAAAATCACAATTTCTCTTAAAACATAGCAATTTACCATTTTAAACCCATTTTTCATAAAATCACACAATTGTATAAAACTACTCTAGATAATTAAGACGATAATAAGTTCACTCACAGTTTTAGGAGTCGATGTACTCCTAATCTCAGTCTCCAAGCACAATTTTTGTACTTTTACCAGTGTACTTTGCTCACCACCTATCCACAATGTACAATAATTCATCACATCAATGCTTGACCATTACAAAATCAATTCAAGCTCGGTATATATGCATGATATGATATATAACTTATCAAACTACCGCTTAAATGCGGTACTGACCTAATTCGGCCTATTATCTCCAATTTAACTTCAAATCAATTCTTCTCACTTTTTACACTCCAATTATACCTAAATTACCTTCATGACTGTGAATGAGATTCAATTTATCAGTCTCGATAGCAAATTACGAAAATACCCCTAGTGGGTAAAAATTCGTATTTTTGCTCTGAAAATTCTCATTATTTTTCTAGGCTCATAATTCATCATTTCTTAACCAATTCTCCTAGAATGAAAATCAAATTCATCCTCACTCAACACATGGTAAATTCGGCCATTAATGGTTGTGGGAGAAAATAAATTCTTTTCTTGTTGTTTTGTTTCTAAATATGCTAAACTAACTTAAAACACTAACATAACTTAAAATCAAATTAATCTAACAAGTTTCTCTCTCCTAACCCATTTTTCAGAATTGAATTCATCATAATAACTCAATATTCAACCATGAAAATCAAGAACAAAAGCATGGGTAAGCTAGGTATCAAGGAGAACTAAAGAAATTCTAACTTACCTAGCTTGTTTCCTTGATTTCTTCACTTTTTCTTTGAATTTTTCACCTAGGTTTTCTTGTTTTTCCCTTTGTTCTTCCTCTCTTTCTCTCTCTTCCTTGCTTGGCCGGCCATATGAAGAAAATGGGCTGATTTTATGCCTTTTTATAAAGAAACAATAAAATAATAAAGGTATGACACATGGCATTTTCTTATTGGTCCATTTTTAAAATTTTAAAATTTTAATCCTTTTTATCTCCACCACACAATTAGTCAATGGTCAAAATGAGGATAAAGGAAGACCATGTGTTGAAAAAATGTCCTGGTGGTGGAAAATTACAATTTTGCCCCTGGGGTGGCAAAATTACCATTTTACCCTTTTACTCCAAATTATACCGAAATTAAAATTTTTCACTTCTAAACCTCAAATCTTACTCCAATAAGTCAAATGGGGCCAAAAATCTTTTCTAAAAATTTCCATTTTGTCCCCAGGTGGCAAATGACCATTTTGCCCCTAGATAGCGAAAATTTCAGTTTGACTCCAAATTGATCCTCGAACTCCGAATCACCATATTAAACCATTCTGGGACTTTAAAATTCTTAATTTCATTGTAAATTCTCTATTTGATCTAGTTCGAGGCTTAAATCAACTTTATTGTACCTCTAGGTACAATACCGACTTTTGTAAATTTTTTAAGACTCTCTTAGCATGCAAACATGCTATCCATCACATGTATGTCATCACAAATATTTTATAGAGTCGGGCTTGTCATCTTCTCCCCCACTTGGATCAACCATATGATCCTTCTTCATGACTGATTTCGACATCAGGCTAAATATTAATATTTTAATATTATTTTATTAATAAAATATTATTTTATTCTAAAAATTTTATCTTGTCTCCTTGGTACCCAAAATACCTTATTATGCCTCACTTGACTTCCAAATCACCTTTTATCTCACAAATTCTCCTCCGATAAAATTATTATTATTTTATTGTTATTTTCTCACTTACGAAATATTTTATCATAAACTACTCCTTTCGTCTTTTATCACTTTTAAACATTTTAATTGACCTCAATTTGCATTTGATCAACTTTATTTATCACCATATCAAAGTATGGGGTATTTTAGGGTCCCTCTCATTTATAGGTAAAGATCTAGTGCCACAAAAATGTTATACAATTGGATGGGATAGAAAGTCATAGATCTCACATTAGTAAAAGATGGGGTGTATCTTGGATTTACAAATAGGGACCTTCCTCCACCATTCAAGTATGTCTTTTGAGTTGGAAATGTAAACCAATGATAGCGTTGGCGTTGTACTAACGTGGCTTTTCTTTTTATTTCTTTCATTTTTTTCTTTTCCTTTTGTCCAAAACTACATCATCTTGGTAGAGCTATTTAAAACACATTCAAGTTTTTTTTTATCTCATTTTTCCTTCTCTCCTTCTCTCTCTAGCTCTTCTCTCACTCTATCTTACCTTTTTTTGGCAAGATCGACTTCTCCAAACCCATATTTCAACCGACAACAATGGCGGTGTCACCGGTAGTTAGAAAATTTAAAAAAAACCACAAAACTCTTTTCTTCGCTCTCTTTCCCTTAATCAAGATAGTTTTTCCACACAATCCAAACTTAGGGCCCATGACCAACATAAGGGTCTAATGCAAAAGTCTCACTCAAACTAAACAAGCTTAAAAAACAAACAAATTCCAATAATCAAATATATACCATGGGACGCATCACCATGTAAACATATATATATCAACATGTATGGAACTTCAAAAATATCAGTTTGCAAATTCTCGTGCTTAAAGTGTTAAAGCAAAATATTTTTCAAATATCAAAGTATAAACCATCAATTGAAAAAAGTGAAAGTCTAACATTTATTACAAAATGTAAACAAAATTCAAATCCTTAACAAACAAACAAAACCAAATGAGTACAACTCAAAGGTAAAAGGTTGACATCTACTAGATGCCTTATCGATCCCTACCAAAACCAATAGAACTAGCTTTTCCAGAAAGTTAGCGAGCCAAACAGCCTTGAAAAGAAAATAGGAAAACTAACAAGTAAGTCACAAAGACTTCGTGATCAAATGCGAGGAAGGGAATAAGCTAAACTGAAGAGTATTTATAAAATACACTTCCAAACTCAATGCAATAAAGCAAAGTTTCCAAATATTTTCAAGTTTCAGTTCCAAAGCATAATCAAACATTTCAAAATAGTTTAGTTTAGTGGTCAAAACCTTTGAAATCCCACCTTAATGTAAGATGTTAAGTTAGGAAATCTTTAGATGAGCATGTATGTCTTATGTTGTGAGCTTGAAAACTGAGTTTTAAACTTGGAAAAGTTTGTGTTTTGAGATACTAAGATGATTTGCAAAGTTTGGTGGAAAAAGGTGTCCAAAAGAACAAGTTTTTAAGTTTATTTTTACTTATTGGAGTCTATATGTTGATAGATGTTCTTCATTTATCAATTGATACAATCCCATAAAAGTTTTTAAGGAAATATAAGAACATATATTGATAGATATTCATCATATATCGATAAACAAGCTTATATATGGATAGATACACGACATCTATTGATAGATAACAACCCGAGAGCTTTCAAAATAATCTTGAAGGGCATCTATCTATAAATGACCTCATTTATTGATAAAAAAAATATAAGGGCAAAAGGGTACTTTCACACCTTAAACTATAAATACTTCACTTTCAATTAGGGCTATTAGCTTTCAGTCAATTTTTAGAGGTATTCTCTTCCTTCCAAGGCTCTCTTAACCTATTTTTCACTCAAATCACTAGTTTTGAGAGATTTGAGCTTGGTTTTGTGTTTTAAAACCAAAAGTGATATTTTTTTCTCTTGAAACCTTTAAAACTTGGGTTTAATTCTAAAATATTTTGTATTACTCCAAATTTATTGATTTCTACAAACTAAGGAACTTGGATGAATTTTTTCCTTGTTTGGAGCTCACCTAAAGTTAAAATGATGGATTTATGAATTTTCTGCACATGGGTATTTGTAGAATAGTGAGCTTAAGCTGGTAAATTAGTTTTAGAAGAATTTGAATAGATTAGAAAGAACTTAGATTGGTGTGGGGATAAGAATACCATAAGGTCAAGTTCGACATCATACGACTTTTTCCCTCTAATAAATCCTAGTGTGGGAGTAAGAATACCATAGGGATAAGTTGCGTGAAAATACCCATTCTCCCTTTAATTTGGTGATGACATCTATTGATGCATTATATGTATATTGTATATTATGATGCCTATGATTGGCAATTGATGTATATTGTATCTATTTAGAAATGATGAGACGATTTGTTAAATGAATGATACATTATCAATTTGATTGTTTGATGTTGAGTTTGAAGGTTCGAGGATTAGCTTCCATTATCTCCTTGCAAATGTTTTGTAAGTTGACTTTGCATATGGTTAGTATATTTTGTACATTTAAAGTTATCAAATGCATTTATGACTAATGAAAGGATTTATACAATAATCATTTTGTTTTGCAAATTATGGTTTATTGAAAAACTCTTCCCCCTTGGCTTGTCTATTTCTCCATATTCACTCATGGAGTCTTTGTGACTCACACGTTACTTTCTCTTTTTTTATTTTACAAATCAGTAGCTTGAATGACTAGGCAACTGTTAGGAAGATAAGATTAAACTAAAGTAACCAAGAAATGGGGTGAATTAGTTATGAATTTAAAAGTTCTCCATTCTTAAAAGAACTTTGAAAGTATAGCAAAAAGATAGCAAAAACAGAGTATGAAACAAGTAAGCAAAGTGCAGAAAGGTAAAGAGTTCTCAACCAGATTTTTATAGAGGTTCAGCCTTCCAATGCTTACGTCTTTTCCCTTGATAGCACAAGGAGTTTGAATCCATTATCAACTTGCCTTTTCAATAGTGTCAAGCGTAACCTTTACAACTTGCGTTTTAACAAGGTTAAGCGTAACCTTCAGAACATTCCTTTTAACAGGATCGGGCGTGACCTTAACCAAAACATTGTCTTTTTCAAGTTCAAGCACAACCTTTACACAAGATGCAACCTTTTAAAGGATCAAGTAAAATCCCTCTACCTTTTTCTTGGAGATATATCCGATATAATAGTGGATTCTTAAGAATCTCTAGCTTAAAGCCTCTAATAAGGTGGGTAAGGAAGTTTAGGTTTAGAAAGATGAGAGCTTTCTCAAAAGAAATGAATGTTGAGATGTAGTATAGGCTCAAGAAATATTGACTGAAGAATAAAAATGTGAAAATGTGATTTATAGGTTTTACTCTTGCTCAAAGATATGATTTTTTTGCTCATTGCTCTCTTGCTTGTTTCTTCTCTTTTTAGCTCTTCAAAATCTTTTCAAAATTGTTCAAGATAGCTCAAAATTGCACCTTTAATGGCTATTTGATCAGTCAAAGCATTAATGGTGTCCAACTCATGCACATCAGCTACCCTCCTTCCAAGGCCCTCTCAAAATGCCACTAATAGTTGTTGGACGACATCTCCTCCAATAAATCATAAGCATCATTAATTGACATAGCCAGGAGAATGCTACTAGCTGCCGTATCAATGGTAGTCCGAATTGGATTCAACAACCCATTATAAAATGTTTACACTTGTAGCTACTTGGGTAGACCATGACGTGGGCATCTCCGAAGCAAGTCCTTATACATCTCCCATGCTTCATACAAAGACTCAGAATCCAACTGCATGAAAAAAGTAATATCGTTCCCTATCTTTACAGTTTTGGTAAGGTGAAGAACTTGGCTAGAAACTTTTGTGCAAAGTCATCCCAAGTAGTGATGTAGTCGGTGGGGAGAAAATTTAACCGAACTTTGGCTTTATCTCACAGTGAGAAAAGGAAAAGCCTCAATAAGATAACATCATCAATGACCCTATTGACTTTGAAGGTATCACAAATCTCTAAAAAGTTAGCAATATGCGCATTGAGATCATCGTTTAGTAAACGTCCAACCTAGACTAACATTTGTATCAACTGAATGATAGCCGACTTAATCTTAAAATTGTTGGTTTGAATTGTCGGCCTCCTAATGCTTGAATGAAGTCCTTGGACTAATGGAACAACATAATCCCTCAATGATCAATTATCAACTACATGTCCTTGAATTTGTTACTCACCTTGATTCTCAGCCATTGTATCTGATTGATTGGTGTCTTGAGAGTTTTGTCCAAACTTTAGAAAGTCTTCTCAATTTCCAAATCACAAGGGACAATTTCCAAGCTTTTTACTTATCTCATACATTGGCCAAAAAGTACATGAAATAAAAAAATAAAGCTTAAATTAAGACTAGTTTGCTTGGCATTAATATTGGAAAAGAATAAAAAAACAACTCCTCAACAATGATGCAAAACAACTTGTTGCTAACTTTACACAAATGTAAGCACACGTATCACACAAGCAATATAGTAGTAAGAAAAGAATCGCTTCCACAAGGAATTGTTTCTTAATTTTTCCTAAGTACTAAAATTGGGCACCCTAATCTTATTCAAGTAAATCTAATTTGAAAATTAATTAAAAATGAAATTAAAGTAACAAAGCTAAACTAGGGAGTTAATGCTAAAAATTAGTAAAGAATCAGTGAATTAAGGCTTAGGATTGTGGAATTACTCAAGCTTTCATTTGAATTTAATCTCTTTCTTATACTCAAGCTTTCATTTGAATTTAATCTCTTTCTTATACTCAAGCTTTCATTTGAATTTAATCTTTCTCTTTATACTTAAATCAATGGGTTGGTTACTAGCCTAGAGTCCAAATTTGCCTACAAGTCTCTATCAAGATGCCTGTAAACATAGCTCTCATAATTAATTCTCCATGTGTCTATGTAAATTAATTAAGAAAGGTTCACTAAGCTTAAGCTCTAAATTTGGCTGTATATGGTATTAAGGTATATTTCTATCCTAAACACTAATCAAATCATCTAATCTATAAGTGAAATGAACACATGTTGTTGTTCAATTTTCTACCCACACAAGTATATGTATCACAAAGATATAATAATGATGAGTAGAGTGTCGATCTCACAAGGAATTGAATTAATTCTTGCTATTAATTACTAAAATTACACACCATAATTTTATCCAAATACTAAAATTTGAATTAAAAAACAAAATTTAAAAACTAAAAGTACTCTCAATTTACTCAGCAAAACTACTTTTCTAAACTTAGTTGACTTTTAGACTTAAGATTATGATGTCCCTCAATACTTCATCTGAATATTATCTCTCTCTCTTAACTTAGCTTAATGGATTAAGTTGCTAACTTAGAGTCCTAAATTATTTACAAGTCTCTGTCGAATTTCTCATAAAAATATCTCTCCCAATTAATTTACTATATGTCTATGCAAATTAAATTAAAAAAATATGCATTAAGTTCGTGCTTTAATTTTGGTTACGTATAACTTATAGGTGTATGTCTACTCTAAATGCAAATCAAACCACCTAATCAACTAAGTGTATTCAATAATACGCTATTCTATTCAAGGTCTACCTAAATCTCCTTTATCAAGGTTTAACCTAGGTTTTCAACTCAATCTAATTGGTGGCTAGTCAACTGAAGCATTAAGAACAGAATAAAATAAACAACTTAAATCTATAAAACATAAGCAAAAGAGAGATAAATAAATCAGAGTACGTATTAAGTTTAATCATAATCTTAGATAAATGAATTAGTTCTACATCAAGTCACACATCATCATTAAATAAAGTTTAAACATTAAAAACAAAACCAAGAAAATAAGAGAATAACAAAAAGATAGAAAAAACCAAGAATTGTAATCTTGATATCTAAATCTCCTTCAATCCTTCAAATTCTTCTCAGCTTTAATAACTTTCCGGCTTGATTCTTAGCTTTCAATCCGATGTTTCATTTTTTTTTTTAAAAAGTCCTCTGAAAGGTTTTTTTTTAGGGTTTTCAAGTTAGGCCAAGTTGGGAGAAGGAAGAAGTCAACTCTAATTAGGATTTCCTCATCAGACTACGTGAGCCGCTACCTACCACCTCCAAAGCTGCGACCTTGACCATTTAAATAGTAGTAATCATAATTGTTCTAGGACTGCTACAGTACTCCAAATTCAACAAGATTTTTGACCATCTTCCAGGATGAACTGGGCAAAGTTGAAAACATAAAAGTTATAGGTTTTTCTCTTAGCATTCCAATGGTCTAAGAATCATCTCATTTAATACTCTGTAGAGAGAGTTGTGGTCAAAATACCAAAATATGTGCAGTAAAAATCTGTACCTTAAAATTGCTCTCCTTCTTCCATTAAAATTCTTCCTTCATTAAACACCTACAAAAGCATAAATAAATCGACAACAACCTATTTTAATCACATTAACACCAAATTAAGTATAAAATTAACTAAGATTAGATTGATTCACCTAAATTAACTAATTTAAATAAACCTTACTAATTTCTATTCATTACCACAAGAACTAAGCTAAATTACTATCAAAATTAAGCCCAAATAACTCTATATCAGAGAGTTATCACATGCTATCCAAACCCTTGGTCTATTCTAAACTCCCTTCATCAAGTTGCATTTAGTGACCCAAATCAATCTAATTGTTGATCAAGTAATTAGAAGCAATAAAAATAGAGTTGAAACAAACAAGGCAATACCCATTAATAATAAGTAAAAGAAAGTTAAACTATCCAAATTATATGAAAAGATCAACAAAAATCCTAGAAAAAGCTATTTAGTTCATCATATTCTCAACAGACATCATCCACAAGAAAAAAAACCATAAATACAGCAAAAGAAGGTGAGAGAAGAACAAATCTAGAGAGAGAAACAAATTTCTACAACTTTTTAAGCCTTGATCTTCCTTTCTTCTTTTGTTTATAATTTCTTTTCCTCTAAAAGCTACTCTCCTCCCTCCCATTGAACCTAGTCAAAATGGCTTATTTATATCCCTCATTTAAAACCTTAGGGTAAAAAATTAAGAAATGAAGATTTTAAAAACCCCGTTTTGGCACTACGGCACCAAACTTACTAACTTGTGTGGGGGACATGTATTATTGGCTCTTTAAGCTACCTAGTGCAGAACTGCTATGGTCCGGTTACTTTTAACATGATTTTGACCATGTTCCAATCAGAATTGGGTGAGTGATAAACATGAAAGTTATTGTCCTTCCTCTTAGCTTTGGGGAAAATCCAAGAATCATGTTTATTGGACTTCTGTAGTTAGACTTATGCTTGAAATACCGTAGCATATTCAGTGAAGTTTGCACTTGGCCAACTTGTATAATTCCTTGCCACTTGACCCCTTTTCTTTTGAAGACCTTAAAAACATAAGAACTAAATCAGCCATAGCTAAAAATAGGCATTTTTACCATACAAATGAACTAAAATAACATAACGTAAACTAGCTCAATCATGCATTAACTAATTAAAGAAAAACAAAGAAAACTACTTAGAACTTTGTCTAAACCTAAAGACTTAGCCAATTTATCACTCAAAATATGCTAAGATCTACTATTTTTTTTTTCAAACTATGGTAAGACTTAGCTAGTTCTTTTTCAATTTTGAGCTTTAACCAAATAAAGCCTTTTTGTCTAGTAGTCTACTTCATAGTGTTAATTAGTTAAAGGAGACTTTAATAGGTTAAAACCTCTCTATCTTCAAACTCTTTCAAGTAATGTTTTTCACCAACCTTCTTCTAATTGATTAATCCTCCCTTTAACTAATTGAAGCTTTTTTTCCTTCAACTTTAATCAATTAAGATATACTTTAGTCGATTAAAAAATCTTCGAGTTTGAATTTCCTCATTTGGCACCTCTAAATGGTCAACATCATTTTGGATTTGAATTTTGGCACTTTCAAGTACTCCAAGTTTAAGCTTTAATCGATTAACCCCTTTGGTTAATTAATTAGCATGCTTCTATTTTGCATCCAATACTCTCTTAATTGATTGAGCCTTAAGTTAACCAATTAAGACTTTTCTTTTAACTTTAGTGTAGTGCCCAATACTGCCTTAACCGATTAAAGATCCTTGTTAATTGATTAAGACCAAATTTCCTTCATTGAGTTCTTTCTTCTTTGCTTGTTTAATTGATTAATTGATCTTGTAATTGAACAAGCTTCTTGACTTGCTTTCAAACAAAAAATATGTTAAGGAATTTAAGCTTTCTCCTGCACACTCAAATAATATAATTAGACATCAATGAGTAAGAAATGTTGTGTTATCATAAACAACACATGGAGTCAACACAAAGTTATACAAAGTTCATTCGAAAGCAAAGAGGTGAAGTTGCTCACCAACAAAATCAAAGAGTTGTTACAAGATTTCTCCATTGTCATCAACCTCGTCTATCATTTCAAAAACAAAGTGACCCGATGCTAAGGTCTCCTCGAAATCATTTTCATTTCTAATTTTCAAAATCATTCACCTAATCGATCCACAAAAAAAATTCAGAATTTTGAGGTATCAAAACATTCAAAGTGCTTGTTCCTTATGCACAAAACTAGATACATAATAGGCATGTTTACTTAACATATATATAGCTTTCATTAAAACATTGAAAACTCACCGTTTCACATCAAAATCCTTTAAGAAATTCATGCTTCATAAAAAATACGTTTAAATGTGAGATTGTAGACAAAGCATGCTTATTATATCAAAATAATAAAAACGTCGCATCTACTCACCTCGTTGAAGTGTGTCTTTCCTTTTAGCATTTTTCTTTGAAAGCTCGACCCCTCCACAAATACCAACTTCTTCAACAACACTTAACAACACAATTTCCATCATTAATACCTTATTCTTTAACTATATGCTTAACAAATAATCGATTATCCTTCCATAAACTTCTTCACTTAATCCTAAATCCAAAATCAATATATAAATATAATCCTAAGTAAGAGTTTAAACTTTAATTAGCTACGGTTTATAGTAACTTTAACTTGGTGAGCTTGAGAGTACCCAAATCAATCCAAAACTTAAATTTTTGAGAGAAATATGAATTTCTTAGAATTCATAAGTTCTGAAAATCTTAACTCAAAGATTAGGTGTTTTAAATAGTGAAACCTTACCGCCAGAAGTTCTTAAAATTGAAATCTAGCTTCAAATTTGAAATTTGGAGCTTTAAAAAAATTACTTAGAAGGAAGAGAGAGAGTGTACAGAGGAAAAGAGAGGTTGAGTTTAGATAGAAAATCATTTTAACTATTTTGGGTAAGGTCTAAAGTGTTGACTCCATATGTTTTTGATGATAACAAAATATTTCTCATTCATTAATGTCTAATCTTATTGTTTAAGTGTGTAAGATTTAGTTTAATACTCCTATCAAAGTTATTAATTAAAGGCAAGTCAAGAAGCTTGCTACATTAAATGAAGAATTAATTAGTTAAGAGGTAAACAACAAGTAATGAACAAAAACAAAACCTTAGTAACTGATTATCAAGGGACCTTAATCAGTTAAGGAATGGCTGTGTGATAAGTTGAAGCAAAACAGTAATATGCTAATCGGTTAAGAGGTTTGGTTAATCAGTTAGAGCACAAGATCCTAATATTTTCAAGTGCCAAAAACAAGTTTGAAAATATAGTTGACCGTTGATTGGAGCCAAAATGGAGAAGTTGAAAATTTGGAGATTTTCTAATCTATTAAAACTGATTTTAATCGATTATGGTTAAAGAAAGTAAAGCTTCAATCAATTAAGGGAAAAGCTAACCAATTAGAGGAAGACTGCTGCGTAGAGAAGTGAAAACAGAAAGTTTGTAATCAGTTAGAGCTTGCCATAACTAGTTAGAGAAGTCTTTTGAAGAAGAGAAGCTTGAAGACAAAAAACTCTTAATCGGTTAGAGTCTCCTGTAATCGGTTAAAGTAGAGAACTTAGCAGTAAGACAGTGTAGGCAAAAAAGTTGTAATTAGTTAGAATTGCCTACAATTGGTTAGCCGAAGTTTGTCCCCCTTTTTGAATTTAAACACTAGAGGGCAAAATAACAGCTAGAAGTGTATCAGAGTTGTTTCTAATGGCTAGAACTCTCTTCAACAGATATCTGACTCCCCAAGTATAAAAAGAAGCTCTTGTTGGTATATGCCCTTGAGCCAATTGGATTGATTAAGGAATATATATTGTCATTTAATGCATATTTAATCGCATAATTATATGTGATAAAGGTTTTTCTTCATGTTAGTGAAATAATAAGGAGTTATTAAGTACTAATTGGATGAAGCCCATGGAACATAAAGGCCTTGCAAGAGAATTGTAAAGTTGTTACAATTATGAGATCACTATGCATCAAAGCCATGTTTTTAAAATTATTCCTAGTCATTGTATTGTCAAGACAAGGTATTGACAATGCTCAAAGACTTGTACATGTTAAGCCTCTTTACTTGGGAAGTAAGCAATCGATCTAATAAATTGAAGTATATGGGACACTTAAGGATAACATGTAAGTGCTTGTTAAAGAACAAGTTCACTGAACATGACCCGCTATGAGAACTCCATTTGGAATTTCACTCAAGTGTTTATGGAAAATGTTCTTATGTGATAGTTGTGCAACTAGTCCTTGGACTTGAGACACTAGGTCTTTTTGTATGGGGAATGACATACTTTGATTTCACCCTTACGGGTCTGGAGGCTATCAGATGACTAAACAGGGTGCTTTTAGGTATGCCATGAAGCATGCAAAGGTGAATGAGTGGTCAAGAGAGGATTCATCACCCCAAGTGATATGAAGGGATGTATCTCACTTGTTCTCAATTTTTGATTAACTTGTATAAAGTCTTTGGCTAAAGCATGATGAATTTGAGGAAAGTTAGTTTACTAAATTCATAAGATTAGTCATGAATTATAAGAACTGATATGAAATGTCATGAGTAGACACCGAGCCATACTTAATGGCATATCCAGGATATTTGATGAAAGGACCGTATTGCACTGAGAGGTTAATTACTGAAGGGCTTTGTCAAATTCTTTAATTGACTCTCTAACATTTGAGTGATCATGATGTATTGCTAGATGCCGCTCATGATCTATAAATATAAATTAATTATCAAATTGATATTTGATTATGATTTATATTTATTGCAACATGTTAGAAGCTTAATAGGTCACACACATTAAGTGATATGATTGGGATTAAATAAGGATAATTAATTAAGGTGGACTTAATTGAAAAGGACCAAAATAAAGTGAAAAATTAATGAAGTTCTCAAAGACTTAATTAAATTAAAATACAATTATTGTATTTAGGGTTACAATTTAGTTTGGCTATATAAATATGTTATATTAGTAAACTAAAAAAAATTAAAGCCTTAAAAACCACTTCTCAGTTGTTCATAAAATAAGAAAAGAAAAACAATTTTCTTTGTCTAACAAAAATAAGATTCGGTAAGAACTTTTGGTCCTTTCGTTTTAGAAACAAAACTTGCTAGCACAAGTAAAATCCTACCTTTGAGAAGGTCTTATTTAGTCACTGTGTGGATTACTGTTAGAGGCCAAACACTTGAGTGGCGAAAAATTTGACAAATCTTAAAGGTGAAGAAGCAAAGATTTTGGTTTAATTGGCTCTTGATTATGATATCTAGAGCAAGGAATGTAACTCTTAAACTTATGAATGTTCATAATTAATTTGAAAGTTACATGAAAAACGTAAATATTGATCCTATAGGATTCGACTGTTTCTCTTATTAAGTATTATTTTATTTTTCCACTGTGTTATATTTTTAATTTATTGATTATTTTCATGTTTGAGCATGAGGTTGAAACCTAGCAACTCCAACAGTCAAAAAAGGTAGATTTGAAGAGAAAAGAGCTACTTTGAGTAAAAGAAAATATATATATTCTTCAATAAAAAACTAGTTCTTCATTCTGTGTTTAGAAAAAGTGTTTGAGCTTGATTGTAATCTATTTAGACTTGTAAAGGTACTTAGTTGTACTTCTTTTTCTTCTCTTTCTTGGAAAATTAAAGTGTGAAAAGCACTCTAAAGCTTTTTGTAAAGGATTAGAGCTTGAGTTAGAAGCTCACCTTGTAAAAGCTTTGTGGAAGTTGTTAATTGCACTGGTATAGTGAAGTTGGGTTGAAAATCCTTAATTGGGAGATCAAGGTAGTGGATGTAGGTCAAGGGAACCAAACCACTATAAATAGTCTTGTATTGTCCACTTCTCTTTACCCTTTCGTACTTGGTGTCTTTCAACCACTACAAGCTTTACATTCATTTTCCTCTAATCGATTAAAAGCTCTATCATTCAAAATAGGCTAAACTTAAAATTTTTAATACTATTCACCCCCTCTAGCACTCCATTTGGACCGACATAAAGGGTTTAGGGCTTTTAAGTGGGAGTGAAAAGTCTAATATGTCCTTATTTTCTTAAAATCTATGACTAAAGTATGGATACATTTGCCATAAGCATCGATAATTTTCCTTTCTAGGTAAAAGTATCAATACATAGTGAACATGTATTGATACATGTTCATCAAGATGCATTTCTAGATTTCAAGTATCGATACAACGTGTACAAGTATCGATACTTTTACTCCAAAATATAATTTTAAGCCTAAAACCAAGTCTTTTGATCATCACTAGGTCCCATCTTTCAAGTAAACTCATTTGGGTTAAATATTTTTCTAAGTTATAAATATTCAAAATATCATTTGAAAACATGAATTTACATAATTACCAAGTTAAGTTACAAATTTAGTATAAGTTAAGGTTTCACACTATCCCTATTTTCAAGATCTAAAAAAAAAAAAACCCATCCCAAATGATTGATACCCAAATACTCAATATTTATCTATCTCTATTTTCCTAGATCTAAAAAAAGAAAACCGTCCTAAATGATTGATTCCCAATACTCAATACTTATCATTTTCAACACGAGGATCTCGTTAAATATGCAAAAAGCTGCATGTACTGTAGTACCTTGTATTTTGATTCGATGGCTAATAAAGTTTACGGATGCTAGTTGAGGTTGATTACTAAGTTAAAAAGGGTAATTCAGAAGTGAACATGTGAAATCTCGACCTCTAAAAACACGTAACTAGAAGTATACGCGATAATGCGGACCAGGGGTAATTTTATAATTTCTCTTGGTAGGCTCCTACGAGTGCCTTTTTTTATGCTATTAAGGTCTAAATAGGCCTAAGGAATGTATAAATGATGTTTATGATGGTAAATAAATGAGGAAAATAAAAACAATGATAATTTCCATGGTAGGGGCAAAATGGTCACTTTATATCTCGGGTCTAAATTTTAAGTTTTCGTAAACCTGAGTAGTTTAGATCATTGTGGACCTTGTCCCAGTGTCAAAAGAATAAAAAGATTGCACAAAGGATTGGAGAAGAACAAGTTAACTTGCTAAAAGGCATTTTCATAATTTTCAAGGGAATTGGATAAGTTTGAGCTATAAATATCTTCTCCTTCCAGCAGCTTCTTCAATTTCCAACAGCTTCTTCTTCTTCCTCCTTCCATCTCACGTTTGTTTCCCTCTTTATGGAAGCATGGTATGAAAACTTCATAACTTTCTCTCTCTAGCTCCAAATTTCATGCTTTTGCCCATTCTTTCATACGGTTTTTCATGCTCTTCCACTTTTACACCTTAAAACCCTCAAAAAGTCTTTGTTCAGCACTTTCTCTCACTAGTTGAAAGTTTTAGAGAGAGAAAGAAAGACTTGCTAGAGTAGCTTGGAAGCTTTTGAAAAGGAATTCAACTACAAAAAAAAAACCACCAAGGTGAGAAATGAGTTAGAATTTGATTTTAAGGTGTTAGAGATGGCTAGAAATTTGATTTATGGGTTGTTATATTTTTTTATAGTTATATTGTGGGTGATAGGTTCCAACAAGGCCTCACATGTCCGTTTGAAGTAATAATCGAAGTTAGAGTTGATTAGACGTTCAACAATCTCGGTGAGTGAACTTGCATTAAAAAGGTTTTGGGATGTGTATACAAGTATGTTTGATTGAATCCCTAAAGTGTTTTATTTGTTTTATCTTCAAAAC
>NC_030851.1:24719760-24722761 GCF_000208745.1 Theobroma cacao | reverse complement strand
TATATATATATATATATATATATATATATATATATATATATATATATATATATATATATATATACGAATAATGTTGTGTAATGATATTGACCCAGCTATGTGCGAGTAGGAGTGCGCATCAGCCATTGTTGACCTAGCTATGTGCGAATGGGAGTGAGCTTAAGCCGTTGCTGACCCTGCTATGTGCGAGTAGGAGTGCGCATAAGTCGTTGCATATGAGTTGATGATGATGGGAGGGTGTGCATGATGATTGATATATTTATATATACATATATGGTATATGGATGTAATGCATGTGAAATTTTGGCATGTTGAACTTTGAAAATTTTTGAGCATTTCATGTTGAAATTGGCATGATGAATCTTGAGAATGTCCTATTTTCTTGCAAATTAAGTTCATTGCAACACCAAACAGATTTTTAGTGCAAAGGAGGTCCTTTTTACACTTAGGTGCCCTGCTTCTCTCTGTAGCGAGAATTTTGACAGCAAGAAACTCTCTGCAGCGAGAATAAATCTCACTGCAGCGAGAAACTCTCAAGTTCTGATGCAGTGTCTTTACTTTGATGAAGATTTTGACCCCCTTCCCGTCTGAATTGGGAAAAGTGGTAAACACCAAAGTTGTATCCCTGCATCTTAGCTTTCTAATGGTTTAAAAATTAGGTAAATTTGACTTCTGTAAAGGGAGATATGATAGAAAAACTTAAACACGTGCAAACTGCCACTATTTCTCGCTGCAGAGAGAAACTTTCTGTTTTGGCCGCCTGAATCTCGCTGCAGCGAGAATGAACTTCACTGCAATGAGAAACTTGCTACCATGCTTGCTACGTTGCTTGATTTTGACCTACTTTTCACCCATTTAACTTCATGGATTGATCATGGGTTTGTGAAACACTATAAGGGTATTAATCAAGGTTTGAAATGAAGGGTTTTTAGTAAGAAATTAAATCAATTGCATTATTTTTAAAACAAGTGCATCAAGATTTTCGATTTCTTCCTATTGATTGCTTGTTCCCTTCTTATGTTCACTCATTAAGTTTCGTACTCATGTTTTTAAAATTCATGTTTTCAAATTTGAAGGCAGTTGGGACCTAGATTGACTCGCACACATATGCTCGTCTTCTTGGTAGGTACTATGGCATCTCAGTAGTTGTACCTTCACCCAAAGTCACTCCGTTGACGGTCTCGAGTCTATTACTTGTGAACATGTATATTGTCAAGCCCAGCTCGACAATATGTTTATTATGTCATTCTTACATAAGAATGCATGTTTGTTTACTTGAGTACTTTGGAAATTGTTAAAGGACGACAATGTACCAAATGGTACAATTAAGTTGAATTAAGCCTCGAACTAGTCCAAATAGAGATTTTAAAATGAAATTGAGAATTTTAAAACTCCAGAATGACTTAAAATGGTGATTCAAAGTTCGAGGACCGATTTGGAGTCAAATTAGAATTTTCATGACCTAGGGGCAAAATGATCATTTTACCACCTGAGGTTAAAATTGGAATGTTGGAAGAAGTTTTTGACCAAGATTGACTATTTAGAACATAATTTGAGTTTAAGAAGTGAAAAATTTTAATTCCGACATTTTTTCGAGCATAAGAGCAAAATAGTCATTTTGCCACCCCAGGGGCAAAATTGTAATTTTACACCACCCAACACTTGTCCAGCACATGAATTTTACCCAATCTTATCATGGATAATTGAGGAAATTTAAGTGGTGGAGAGAGATTGCTTAATGGGTAAGAATGACACATGGACCAATGGAATGGTGACATGTATCAAATTTTCATCCATTTAATATTTGGCTTAAAAATCAGCATAAAATCAGCCCATTTCTCTTCATATGGCTGGCCAAAGCAAGAACAAAGGAAGAAAAGAAAGAACAAGAGCCCTAGGGTGAAAATTCAAGAGAAAATTTGGTGGATTTCAAGTAATCAACCAATCAAAGGTAAAATTTCTTGATTTTGACTTGTGATCTACCTTTCCCATGCATTCTTTTTCATTTTCCATGGTTAAATCACGTGATTTCATGATGGGTATCTTGCTGGCTGAACACTTAGAGAGAGGTTTTGATACTTGATTTGGTTAGATTTCAATCTATTGTAGTGTTTTTAGTTGATTGGTGATGTGTAGCATGAAAATCAAGCAAGAAAAATTCATGTTCTTCCATCACCCATCATTGGCCGAATTCTCCATGTGGAATATTAAGGATGATTTTGATTTTATTTCAAGTGATTTGGTTAGGAATTAGTGATTTATGGTGTGAGAATCAAGTAGAAAAAATTATAGTGTTGATGCACCCACCATGGCCGAATTTTTCAAGAGAAAATGTGAGAATGATTTTGCTATATTTCAAGTTATTTAATTTTTGTTTGATGATTTGGAGTATTGGGAGAAAAATGGAATTATTTGGAGTTAAATTGGACATATTGGCCAATTAATCGAGTGACAGATCGAATTAGGCCAATACCGTTTTATTTAGGTACACAATTGAATTTGTGTAGAGCACCGTGTTTAGACGATAATCCAAACAATTTACATCCCATTTCATGCATTAGTGTAGAGCCTGAGTTGGTTTTGTAACAATTTAGCACAAATGTAGTAAATGGCTTATTGCACATTATGTCTAGGTGGTGAGCATTCTGGCAAAAGTAAAGAGATAGTACCCGAGGATCAAGAATCGGAGTACTCGAAATTCGACTCCCGAAATAGTGAGTAACCTTACTATCATCTTAATTATCTAAAGTGATTTTTGTCTGATTTTGTGATTTTATGGAAAATGAGTTTAAATGGTAAATCTTTATATTTTATAAACAAAATGTGTTTAAATGAAATGATTTTATAAATTGTCTTGAAATTGAATGATGGCTTTGAAAATAGAGTAATTGGAGACCATTTGATGTATTGTGAATTTATGGTTCTAATTGATTGGCTTATGGCAATATTGGCATGAATGGCTGAATTGGTATTTGTGTTGAAAATGTATAAACTGTTGTTT
>NC_030851.1:24710630-24719601 GCF_000208745.1 Theobroma cacao | reverse complement strand
GAGTTCACTTCACGCCAAACCACCACGTGAGGGTGAACTCAGCCAACGCCAAGGAACGACTATGTTTTCAAAATAAAAACCTGATTTATGCGTACATAACTTTTTATCAACCTTGGCAGACTCGGTTTGGATAGCCCTCGGCCAAGGTATCCCTGATAACTGAGTATGAGAATGAT
This sequence comes from Theobroma cacao, assembly GCF_000208745.1. Taxonomy (NCBI): domain Eukaryota; kingdom Viridiplantae; phylum Streptophyta; class Magnoliopsida; order Malvales; family Malvaceae; genus Theobroma; species Theobroma cacao. The sequence continues at coordinate 24,719,425 of NC_030851.1, read as the reverse complement.
TTTGGCACGAGCCAAAGTTTTAAGAAATTCATAAGCCATGTTGATTACTCGATTTATATGAATTGATTTTATTTGGTTGAAATGAGTTGAAAGGTGATAAATTACAGTATGATGATCTATTTTAATCCGTCTCCATTTACTCAGCTTTAGATATTTTAGATGGTATTTGTTTACTCACTGGGATTATATAATCTCACCACCCTCCTTTCCATCCATTTCAAGCTCAAGATAGTAGGTAAATAGCTCTTTTCGTTGAGGGCTACAGTTGGACTTGCTTCCTAAAAAACTGTAGGTTCATAGCCTTCATTACTTTTAGTTGTTCGTGGGCCCACGTGTCACGTAAATTAAATCTTATGCTTTGGTTATCTGTATTACAGTATGTATGAATTAATTTAGCTTTTACGCTACAAAAATTATTTATGCAGAGTTATATAATTATTATTTTATAAGAAAATAGAATATTTATTTGAATATTTTTATTATATTCAAATAGTTATAATTTTACTTTAAATGAATGTTTTAGATATCTAAACTTATTTTTGATTATGAAATATGTGTTTTTCATTTGCATACTACATTTTTGGCTAGTTTCGAGACTTTCGAGGAAAAATGACCAAAATGCCCTTGTGAGATAAAAATTATTTTTCTATTATTTGATTTGGAAATAGTTTATAATCTCTCAAAACATGATATTTAATAACTATCGCTCACAGGGGAGGTGAGAAAAACTGATATAAAAGCCTTTCGAGGTTTCGGTCGGCATTACGGTCGATGAATGTCTATCGGGACATCTCGACGGTTGTCACGGACTCGCGGGGAGTACCGAGTCGTGACATATATGTAATGTAAACGACTAAGAGTCATGTTATAAATGAAATATGTATATGTTGGATTGATGATGACAATACTTTGTTATAATATAAATACGAATATTCAGTTGTTATAAAATATTACTGGAACATTTACTTTTGAGAGTTACAGCACTTCAGTTTAAAGATTATGGATGGGAATGATAATTGAAATTGCATAAATAGGCTTGCTTGGGCTTAGTGGGCTATGCCCATTGGGCTCATGCATCGCTCATGGCTCGGTATTTGGGTTGTGACAAAGGTGGTATTAAAGCTCTAGGTTTAGTCGAGTCTTAGGGATTCTTGTGTCAGTCAGCGGAGTTGTCAGAGTTAATGTAGAGTCTTGTTTATGGTTTGTGACTGCAGCACAATTCATAAACAGGAGGCTATATAAACTCCTATTTCTAGTAACCTACCATCTTGCTAACATTATGAAAAGGTCATAAGTGGTACTGTTGTTTGGGTTTGAGGTGCCACCCGAGACACGAGCTGTTGTTGGAAAGATTTTAAGCAAATGCTCCTAATGAAAGGCTAATGTAATAACAAATTCCTCCGATTAAAAATGGAGGAAATTGGAGCTGGACTAATAGGTCCATAATAACTTATTCATTCAGTGGAGTTATAACTTAAGCCCATAATTGTCAATGGGAAGAAATTTGATGACCATGGATGGTATTTGAGGTCAATATAAAAAGAGCACGTGCAATAATGGTAATAAGGGACATACTTTGAACGGAACGAATAATGATCATTGAGATTCACTTAAAGCTTGTACATCTAAGTATTAAGGGAGGTGTAAACTGATTCCCACGTGCATGGAGGCAAGTGCACTGTGTTGATTAAGCTTGCCCTGCCCTTATATAAATGGTGTCGAACTTCCAAAATATTTTATATGCGGATATGTGCTGAATATATGTGTAGTAGCCTAGATGGAGTTGGTTTTGATTCTAATTAATTAATTACGAGATTCCAAGGCTTGAATTTAATTATTGTGGTTTATGGTTATAATTGCATGAATTAGCTCAAGGGTGAAAATCGCTGATTATTATAATTGACGTATGGTCATGAAGTAAAAGGCTAGTAAATGATCTACTCTAAGGATGAGCTTGAATTTTGCTATCCTTAGTGTGGAGCCAAAGGATTAAAGGACTAGATGTGGATTTAGCAATTTGAAATTAAATGACATGGAAATGACAAATTTAGTCTAAGTGCCATATGGAGTTCTATATGAAGATCGATATATAAATTACTTTAAAGGTCAATTTAAAAATATGTTTGGTTCAATATGGAACCTATGATGTAAATGATTAGTCTTGAATGTGACTTCTCCAAAGGTAAGGGACTTAAAACATGTGGATTTTCATATATGCTCTATGAGGAAGCTTTTGCATCCTAAGCTTAAGAAATTTTGATCTTATGATTGCAAAAGCAAGATACAAAAATTTAGTGAATTATTTATCTTATGAATGTAATTGGTTAAGAATTGATGAGTAAAGTCAAGATCTTAACACTAAGTGGTGTATAATTTGATATATGTGTACCTAAGAGTAAATTTGGAGATCATTGTTTAATCAATTTGTACTAAATGTTGTGGTAAAGGTATATGAATGTTAGTAGTGAAGTATGTCCAAAGTGAGATATATGGAGACTAATGTTCCGATCGTAAACTTGTGATAGAAAGCTAGTTTTGCAAATTGTGGTTTCCATGATCATAAAATATATGGAGGTTATCAATATGTAGGCATACACTTGGAATTGTACATCTTGTGATCCCCATGCATCATATGGAAGGAGATATCCCATAGTGGAGTTTACCCTGATTTACGGTTACATGCCTATAGGCTTGGCATGAGATTGAGAATGCCCTGGCATAAATGTGAAATGTGTTTTGAAAGGTTGAAAAGCCACATATACCTTAACAAGGTCAATAACATGAATGAGGGGGAAATATGAATGTTGATATGCTGAGCAAAAAGAGCTTAAGGATAATTAATGTAATTATACTAAGTTAAATGGTATGATCCGAACTAAAAACACGAACACTTTGGGAGATTTTAAAATAATGTCCAGTGGGGTCAGTGAGCTAAAGTGTTATCGGGCATACAATGAACGATTAAAGTTATGAATGGCTTTGAAGATAAGCCTTTGATTGATTAAGTTCTCAATGAACCCTATTAAAGAAAGTGTTTAAGTGTTTTGGAAATGTATGGAAAAGCATAAGAGAATATATTAACTTGACTTGCTATAAGAGGTCGAATTTGGATGGCCATGAGTAGCTTGTGAACAATCAAGCAGTGTAAAGTACGTGCTCATAAAGGGAGCTATGATTGGTAGATAAAGGTGGAACTTTAGAATTTCATTGTCATTGTTATTAGATTATATTTTGTATTATATAATATAGCGTATAACATCAATGATAAGGTTGTGTTCAATGCTTTAGGCCTTGAACTGTAAAATATGGACGTGTATCCACCTTATGAATACCCTGATGAGATAAATTCGAAAGACTTTTCACAATGAGCAAACATTAAAGCTTAAAGAGCAAATGGCTATACAGTCAAGTTGGGCTCGTGACTGACATGTCACATAAGTATGAAGATATGATACAAGCATAAGTGTACTTGGGAATACTGGTTTGAGGTAATGATTATCCTACCGTTTTGTGGACCCGATGAGGTTCTGGTCTCGACATAATTATAGACGCAAAGCATAAATTATGAAATTTGCTTTCCCACAAGTTCCAATTTATTTTGAGTAACTATCAAGGTAAAGTTCCTGATAGGGATAGTGGAAGGTTAAATTATGCTCAAATGTTTAGAAAAGGAGGGTGACATGGTTTGATTAAATGATATTGCCCTTGATAAGGGAATAAAAATGCACTACGAAAATTGTAGAAATCTACTTAGAAAAGAGATGATGATTTGAGAATTCAAGTACTCGTATACGAGTAAAGATTTGGTAATGAAACATGACCTAGAGATGGAATACTACAATATAAATTTTGACTAAGAAAATCGACTTATAAACCATGTGGTGTTTGAAGATAGTGCCAATTAGTGGTTAACTCTTGTATGAGAATGGAATACTTGAATCAGCTTTGTGTATTCACCACAAATAAGGAGCATGATCTAACCAACCAAGAGAAAAAAAATGCTTCTAAACTTGATTGTTAGTTATTTTGATTTTATAGACGGCTTATTGGCCTTGATATGCCTAAGGCTATTCGAAGTTAAAATTTTTGGAAATATATATGTATGGATATAAATGTTGGATATTGGTATAAAAGCTCATGTTGGAGTTAGTTATAATTTGATTCGATGATGATATTCTATCCATGGTTATAGTGCTAGACAATGATTAAGACAATTTATCGCTAATTTTGCAGTGAACAAGTGGATTATAATGTTGTTAGCTTAAAAGTAAGTGTTTATACTTTAGGTATGAGTTCATTAAATTCTATTATATCGTGATAAAACTAGGTGTTTTGATATAGCCTGAGAGGCTTGGCATATGAACTAGCTTAACTGTGAGTTAGAAATTGTTAGGTTATTATGAAGTACACAAATAGAGAAGTATGACATGAATTTAACAACCTAAAGAGCAATGGAAATGATGTATCAATTTTGGTATAGCTTCAATATATAATTTTGATATATAAAGATTTGGGAAAAATTTATAGCTTGTGAGTAAAGGTGTGCATTTGAATTCATGTAATTAAAAGTTTAAAATCTGCCTTGTTGGGCATAAAGCCCATGATTGAGAATGAATGATTATAGATTTAATTTTCTAAGGTAAAAAGGCTAAGGGAGTTCATATTAAAAAAAGGTCTTAATAGATGATTCTTTGATTTTAAAGTACACTTAAGGAGAGACAAGTATCTAATTTCATCCTCGGATGGATGAACTAATGAGGCCGTGAGATTTGGCATTTGAAGTAAATTTGAGGAATTTCAAGTTAGATATGTTGTATGTGATTGATGATGAATAAATTAGCTATGACATTGGAAATATAAAAATGATCAGTAATCAAGATGAGACTTAAAAAAGAACCTTAAAGGAAAATTTTGAGCAACTTTAACTTTGAGAAGTTGAGTTATTGATTAAAGGGATTGGCTAAGATCATAGGAGGTATGTGAATGTCATGACTTATTGAAAAGCTTCATGGTATAAGTTAAGATTTATCTAGTGAGCACTCGATCATGAAAGTATTGGAGTTTGTTTTTAGAAATATGATGACTAATGGTTATCGGATTTGAATCATCCATGATGCTAAATATATATGAATAAATAAAGAGTGTTTGATCCTTATGTATTATGAAATGCTTGAATGGAATTTCTATGGAGTTATGTAAAACGGAATAGAGATTGATTGACAAATTAGACCCATAGTCAATGGTGGAATAGATGCTTGAATATTGGGAGGGTTGATAAAGAAGCAAGGTAGAGGAGTTACGGATGGTTAAGTAAACATGCATGATTGATGATTTAAGGATGATTTGATTAAGGTGTGACCAGAGTTAATAGCATATTTGAATTCTCTTCATAAGATAAAGAATGATATTGTTTTGATCCAACAAGAGTAGTACACATAACTTTATACTATGACATCGTCGAGTTTTCTATAAGATTGGAAGTCGATCTGATGCATAAACCAAGATTTTATGTTAAGAATGCCCGACGAGAGTAATGTGGCAGAACTTTAGAACTTTGATTATTCACCTTACGTCGATTTGAATTCGAGGACAAATTCATTTTAAGTGGGGGAGACTATAGTACCTTGTATTTTGATTCGGTGGCTAATAAAGTTTACAGATGCAAATTGAGGTTGATTATTAAGTTAAAAAGGGTAATTCAGAAGTGAACCTATGAAATCTCGACATCTAGAAACACGTAACTAGAAGTAGACGAGATAATGCAGACCAGGGGTAATTTTGTAATTTCTCTTGGTAGGCTCCTACAAGTGGGTTTTTTTATGCTATTAAGGTCTAAATAGGCCTAAGGAATGAATAAATGATGTTTATGATGGTAAATAAAAGAGGAAAATAAAAATAATGATAATTTCCATGGCAAGGGGTAAAATAGTCATTTTGCATCTCGATTCTAAATTTTAAGTTTTTGTAAACCCGAGTAGTTTAGATCATTGTGGACCTTGTCCCAGTGTCAAAAGAATAAAAAGATTGCACAAAGGATTGGAGAAGAACAAGTTAACTTGCTAAAGGCATTTTCGTAATTTCCAAGGGAATTGGATAGGTTTGAGCTATAAATATCTTCTCCTTCCAGCAGCTTCTTCAATTTTCAGTAGCTTCTTCTTCTTCCTCCTTTCATCTCACATTTGTTTCCCCCTCCATGGAAGCATGGTATGAAAACTTCATAACTTTCTTTCTCTAGCTCCAAATTTCATGCTTTTGCCCACTGTTTCATACGATTTTTCATGCTCTTCCACTTTTACACCTTAAAACCCTCAAAAAGTCTTTGTTCAACACTTTCTCTCACTAGTTGGAAGTTTTAGAGAGAGAAAGAGAGACTTGCCATAGTAGCTTGGATGCTTTTGAAAAGGAATTCAACTACAGAAAAAAAAATCCACCACGGTGAGAAATGAGTTAGAATTTGATTTTAAGGTGTTAGAGATGGCTAGAAATTTGATTTATGGGTTGTTATATTTTTTATAGTTATAGTGTGGGTGATAGGTTCCAACAAGGCCTCACATGTCCGTTTGAAGTAATAATCGAAGTTAGAGTCGATTAAAGGTTCAACAATCCCGGTGAGTGAACTTGCATTAAAAAGGTTTTGGGATGTGTATACAAGTATGTTTGATTGAATCCCTAAAGTGTTTTATTTGTTTTATCTTCAAAACTGGTGCCTTGGGAACAAGCCTTTGATAAATTGTTTCTATATATGACATGTGGCTGTTATGAATTGTTGTACTACTACATTATGTTGATATATATATATATACGAATAATGTTGTGTAATGATATTGACCCGGCTATGTGCGAGTAGGAGTGTGCATCAGCCGTTGCTGACCCGACTATGTGCGAGTGGGAGTGCGCATAAGCCGTTGTTGACTCGGCTATGTGCGAGTAGGAGTGCGCATAAGCAGTTGCATATGAGCTGATGATGATTGGAGGGTGTGTGTCAAGCTTAACTCGACAATATGTTTATTATGCCATTCCTACATAAGAATGCATGTTTGCTTACTTGGATACCTCGAAAAACGTTAAAGGACGGTATTATACCAAATGGTACAATTAAGTTGAATTAAGCCTCGAACTAGTCCAAATAGAGATTTTAAGATGAAATTGAGAATTTAAAAACCCCAGAATGACTTAAAATGGTGATTCGGAGTTCAAGGACCAATTTGGAGTCAAATTAAAATTTTCATGACCTAGGGGCAAAATAGTCATTTTGTCACCCGAGGTTAAACTTGGAATGTTGGAAGAAGTTTTTGATCAAGATTGACTATTTAGAACATAATTAGAGTTTGAGAAGTGAAAAATTTTAATTCCAGCATTTTTCCGAGCATAAAGGCAAAATAGTCATTTTGCCACCCTAGGGGCAAAATTGTAATTTTACACCACCCAAAACTTGTCCAGCACATGGATTTTACCCAATATTATCGTGGATAATTGAGGAAATTTAAGTGGTGGAGAGAGATTGCTTAATTGGTAAGTATGACATATGGACCAATGGAATGGTGACATGTGTCAAATTTTCATCCATTTATTATTTGGCTTAAAAATCAGCACAAAATCAGCTCATTTCTCTTTATTATGGCCGGCCAAAACAAGAACAAAGGAAGAAAAGAAAGAACAAGAACCCTAGGCTGAAAATTCAAGAGAAAATTGGTGGATTTCAAGTAATCAGGCAATCAAAGGTAAAATTTCTTGATTTTGACTTGTGATCTACCTTTCCCATACATTCTTTTGCATTTTCCATGGTTGAATCACATGATTTCATGATGGGTATCTTGCTGGCTGAACACTTAGAGAGAGGTTTTGATGCTTGATTTAGTTAGATTTCAATGTATTTTAGTGTTTTTAGTTAGTTAGTGATGTGTAGCATGAAAAGCCAACAAGAAAAATTCATTTTCTTCCATCACCCATCATTGGCCGAATTCTCCATATGGAATATTGATGATGATTTTGATTTTATTTCAAGTGATTTGGTTAGGAATTAGTGATTTATGGTGTGAGAATCAAGTAGGAAAAATCATAGTGTTGATGCACCCACCATGGCCGAATTTTTCAAGAGAAAATGTGAGGATGATTTTGCCATAATTCAAGTTATTTAATTTGTATTTGATGATTTGGAGGATTGGAAGAAAAATGGAATTATTTGGAGTTAAATTAGACATACTGGTCAATTAATTGAGTGATAGATCGAATTAGGCCAATACCATTTTATTTAAGTACACAATTGAATTTGTGTAGAGCACCATGTTTAGACGATAATCTGAACAATTTGCATCCCATTTCATACATAGTATAAAGCCTGAATTGGTTTTATCACAATTAAGCACAAATGTAGTAAATGGCTTATTGTGCATTATGTCTAGGTGGTGAGCATTCTGGCAAAAGTAAAAAGATAGTACCCGAGGATCAAGAATCGGAGTACTTGGAATTCGACTCTCGAAATAGTAAGTAACCGTACTATCGTCTTAATTATCTAAAGTGTTTTTATCTGATTTTGTGATTTTATGAAAAATGAGTTTAAATGGTAAATCTTTACGTTTTATTAATAAAATGTGTTTAAATGAAATGATTTTATAAATTGTCTTGAAATTGAATGATGGCTTTGAAAATAGAGTAATTGGAGACCATTTGATGTATTGTGAATTTATGGTTCTAATTGATTGGCTTATGGCAATATTGGCATGAATGGCTGAATTGGTATTTGTGTTGAAAATGTATAAACTGTTGTTTGCCTTGATAGGCTGGATAATGATAAA
>NC_030851.1:24693670-24705968 GCF_000208745.1 Theobroma cacao | reverse complement strand
AATTCATCATGAAAACATGTAATTTAATCATGGAAAATAAAGAGAAATGCTTGGGAATAAGAAAACTCAAGCTTAATAGAAAAAACTCACCTTTTTCACTTAATTTCCTTGAAAATTCACACTTTTTCTTTGATTTTCTCTCTCTAGGGTTTTGTTTTTGTTTTCTCTCTCTTCTTGCTGGTTTGGCCGGCCATGGGGTGAAAGATGAGCTGAATTTTGTGCCTTTTAAAAAGGAAAATAATAAATTAATAAAGGCATGACACATGGCATCATGTCATTGGCCCGTTTTTAAAATTTTAAAAATTTAAACATTTTATCTCCACCACATGATTAGTCAAGGGTCAAATATGAAGATAAAGGAAGACCATATGCTGGAAAAATATCCTGGTGGTGGAAAATTACAATTTTGCCCTTGAGGTGGCAAAATTACCATTTTACCCTTTTACTCCAAATTATACCAAAATTAAAATTTTTCACTTCTAAACCTCAAATTATACTCCAATAAGTCAAATGGGGTCAAAAAAAAAATTCTTTTCTAAAATTCCCATTTTATCCCCAGGTGGTAAATGAGCATATTGCCCCTGGTTAGTGAAAATTTTGATTTGACTCCAAATTGATCCTCAAACACCAAATTACCATTTTAAGTCATCAATGAACTGTGAAACTCTTAATCTCACCTTAAAATTCCTATTTGATCTAGTTCGAGGATTAAATAAACTTTGTTGTACCTTTAGGTACAATACCAACTTTTGTAAATTTTTCGGGACTCTCCTAGCATGCAATCATGCTATCATCACATGTATGTCATGAATAGTATTTTATAAGGTCGAGCTTTACATAATCTGTATGACTGTTGTCAATTTCCCATTGGACCTTTTTGGTTGGGAGCTTCAAGGTTGAAGAATTATGGAAGTTTACTTTTTTTGCAAAAATCTTTGTAAAATCTCAAAGTTTATTTGAGATCAAGGATTGAGGTATCCTCTTGAGTGGTGTGTAAGTTTTTGTAGAAATTCATCACATTGGGATTTAGAGGTTCTATTTAAACTTTAAAATATAGAGAGATTACGTTTTAACCTTCAAAATGTTATGAATATTTTTGTGAATATCCATTTATTCTATCTATATCTAGATTTGATGTAAATTAGATTGGATTAGGATTTAATCCATCTAATCTCTAAATGTTATCTTCATCTTGTAAATTCTATCAAGATAAGGGAGTTATTTGCCTATAAATAGGCCCCCTCAGTTCATTTGTAAATACACTTCAATAAGATATATTTTCCCTCTCTAAATACTTTCTTTCTTTTCTTGTTCTTTCAGTTATCTTTATTTGTTCTTTTAAATTATTTTTATAACACGTTATCAGCATGATTCTCTCTCACACTTAAGCTTCACAAAGTCAAAGTTCAATTTTTCTTCAGCTTTCACAATGTCAAATCTTACAAAGCTTGAATTTGTGGCTCTTGATATGACTGGCAAGAACTATCTATCTTGGATTCTAGATGCTGAAATCCACTTAGATGCTATGGGTCTTGGAGACACAATCAAAGAAGAAAATAAAGCATCCAATCAAGATAAGGCAAAAGCAATGATTTTCCTTCGCCACCATCTTCATGAAGGATTAAAAATTGAGTATCTCACAATAAAAGATCCAGTCGATCTTTGGAAAAGTCTAAAAGAGAGATATGACCACCAAAAAATAGTAATTCTTCCAAAAGCTCGTTATGATTGGATGCATATGTGATTGCAAGATTTTAAAACTGTGAGTGAGTATAACTCAGCATTATACAGAATTAGTTCTAAACTAAAATTGTGTGGAGAAAAGGTGACTGATGCTGATTTGTTAGAAAAAACATTCTCTACTTTTCATGCCTCAAATGTGCTCCCGCAGCAGCAATATCATGAAAATGGCTTTAAGAAATACTCTGAACTGATTTCATGTCTCCTTATGGCTGAGGAAAATGACGAGCTATTGATGAAAAATCTTGAATCTCGATCAACTGGTTATGCTCCATTCCCTGAAGTGAATGCGACATCATTTAGAAATTTTGATCGTGGTCGTAATCATGGACGTGGAAAAGGTGGTCATAATTATCGCAGTCGTGGTGGTTACACAAATTATTATTCTGATAATAAGAATACCCACCAGAAGTGGATGAATAGTGAAGAGATACATGAAAAAGACAAAGGTGGTCAAAGTAAAAGGAATACAGAAAATGTTTGTTATCGATGTGGCATGAAAGACCATTGGTCACGTACTTGTCGTACACCAAAGCATCTTGTTCAACTTTATTAAGCATCACTAAAAGATAAAGGAAAAAATAACGAAACAAATTTTGTTGAAGATGATAGCCAAGTTGATATAACACACTTGGATGTTGCTGATTTTTTTGCCCACCCTAAAGGACGAATTGATCATTTGATTGGTGATGGAAATCCCAATAATGAAATTTCTTAAATTATTTGTTGATGTGTTTTAGTACAACTCTATTAGGAACTTGGTATGTTTAGTATAATTCAATTAAGAAGTTAATGTGTTTTAATATGTTTATTAGGAAGATATTTTTTTGTATTTTAATAACAATGTTTATATTTAATGTTCTCTTATATGAGTTTCTTACTATATATATTTTATTTTCTTGAAGAAAATATTGATATTCATCTGGTTAGATCCAAGATCAATGATGAAGATATTTGTCTAATAGATAGTGCTACAACGCAAACTATATTTAAAGATAATAAATATTTTTCCCACTTGACAATGGAAGAAGCTAATGTCAATACAATATCTGGTAGTACAAGATTAATTGAAGGCTTTGGAATACCTGGAGGAACAAAGTTCATAATAAAAGATGCATTATTTTCTACAAGGTCTCAAAGAAACTTATTGAGTTTTAAAGATATTCGTTTGAATGGATATCATATTGAGACAACAAATAAAAGAAGCACTGAATATCTTCATATTACATCTATTATATTGGGTAAAAAATGTGCATTGGAAAAATTACCCACTTTGTCCTCTGAAATGTACTAGACAAAAATTAAAATGATTGAAACTTATGTAAACAAGAAGTTTACTGATAATTTTCATGTTTGGCATGATCGGTTAGGCCTTCCCGGATCAATAGTGATGCAAAAAATTATTGAAAATTCATGTGGTCATCCATTAAAAAACCAAAAGATTTTTCAATTTAATGAATTCTCATGTGTTGCATGCTCTCAAGGTAAATTAATTTTAAGACCATCGCCAGCAAAAGTTGGGATTGAATCCCCTATGTTTTTGGAACGTAATCAGGGTGATATATGTAAACCCATACATCCATCATGTGGACCATTTAGATATTTTATGGTTTAAATTGATGCATCAACAAGATGGTCACATGTGTGCTTTTTATCAACTTGCAATTTGGCATTTGCAAGATTACTTGCACAAATAATTTGTCTGCAAGCACATTTTTTTGATTATGCAATCATGACAATTCGCTTTGACAATGCTGGTGAATTTACGTCTCAAGCTTTTAATTAATATTGCATGTCTATTAGAATAAATGTTGAACAATCTGTTAGTCATGTTCATACACAAAATGGTCTAGCAGAATCGTTTATCAAACGCCTTAAACTGATTGCAATGCCATTACTTATGAAATCCAAACTCCCAATTTCTACTTGAGGACATGCCATTTTGCATGCAACAGCACTTGTACCCATCAGGCCAACAAGTTATCATAAATTCTCCCCTATACAATTGGTTTATGGTCAGGAACCAAATATTTTCCATCTAAGAATTTTTGGATGTGCGGTATATGTTCCAATTGCTCCACCACAACGCACAAAGATGGGTCCTCAAAGGAGGTTAGGAATATATGTTGGATATGAATCTCCATCTATAATTAAATATCTAGAACCCTCAACAGGAGGTTTATTCACCGTAAGGTTTGCTGATTGTTATTTTGATGAAACAATTTTTCCAACATTAGGAGGAGAAAATAAGCAGCTGGAAAAGAAAATATCTTGGAATACATTATAATTATCTAGTTTTGATCCTCGCACAACTCAATGTGAACAAGAAGTTAAAAAGATAATTCATTTGCAAAATATAGCAAATTAGTTACTAGGTGCATTTATTGATCTACAAAGAGTAACTAAATCTCATATACCAGTTGCAAATGCTCCAATCAGAATTGATATAGGACAATCTGTTGTTGCTAATGAGTCTAAGACACGCTAGAAGCATGGATGACCAATTAGTTCCAAAGATAAAATTCCTCAAAAAAGAAAAGGAGCAAATATTCAAGATGTCAAGAAAAAGAAACAAAAACTCCATAAGAGACCCCTAACATAACTTCAAAAGAAATTCAAGTACCTAAAATTACTGAAAATGAAGGGATCTCAATAAATTATGTCATGACGGGAAAAAGATGGAATCGAAATGAAATAAACGTCGACGATATTTTTGCATATAATGTGGTGCTTAATATAATGAAAGAAAATGAGGATCTTGAACCTACATTTGTTGAAGAATGTAGATATAGAAATGATTGGCCAATGTGGAAAGAAGCAATCAAAATGGAATTAAATTCACTTGCAAAATGTGAAGTTTTTAGACCTATAGTTAGTACGCCAAATAGGGTAATACTTGTGGGATATAAATGGGTATTTGTGCGAAAACGAAATGACAAAGATGAGATTGTGAGATATAAAGCACGGCTTGTCGCACAAGGTTTTACCCAAAAGCCTGGTATTGATTATGAAGAGATATATTCTTCTGTGGTGGATGCAATTACATTTCGATATTTAATTAGTCTGGCAATACATGAAAAGCTTAAAATGCGTTTGATGGATGTAGTTACAGCCTATTTATACGGCTCACTTGAAAATGATATCTATATGAAAATCCCTAAAGGATTTAAGTTGCTTGAAGCATAAAATTTGAAATCTCGGGAGATTTATTCGATCAAATTAAATAAATCTTTATATGGATTAAAACAATCCGGACGCATGTGGTATAATCGCCTTAGTGAATATTTGTCGAAAGAAGGCTAAAAAAATGATCCAATATGCCTATGTGTTTTTATAAAAAGATTCAAATTTGAATTTGTGATAATTGCTGTTTATGTTGATGATCTAAACATTATTGGGACTCCTGAAGAGTTATCAAAAGCTGTGGATTATTTAAAGAAAGAATTTGATATGAAAGACCTTGGAAAAACAAAGTTTTGTTTGGGTCTTCAGATTGAACACTTGACAAATGAAATTTTTGTCCATCGATCTAATTATATAGCGAAAGTGCTAAAACGATTTTATATGGATAAAGCACATCCATTGAGTTCACCAATGGTTGTAAGATCATTAGATGTGAAAAAAGACCCTTTCTGACCTCGTGAGGATAATGAAGAACTTCTTGGTCCTGAATTACCATATCTTAGTGCAATTGGAACATTAATGTATCTTGCTAGCAATACACGACCTGATATTTCATTTGCTGTGAATTTATTAGCAAGATATAGTTCTTCTCCAACTCGAAGGCATTGGAATGGAATTAAACATATACTTCGATATCTTCGAGGAACAATGGATATGGGCTTATATTATTCAAATGCATTAAAATCAGATTTAATTGGTTATGCAAATGCAGGATATTTATCAGATCCACATAAAGCTCGATCTCAGACAAGTTACTTATTCACATATGGAGGTACAGCTATTTCATGGCGTTCTGTAAAGCAAACTATAGTTGCTACTTCTTTTAACCATGCAGAAATTTTAGCAATTCATGAGGCAAGTCGTGAATGTGTCTGGTTAAGATCTATAACTCAACATATTCAAGAAATGTGTGGTTTGCCAACCAAGAAAGAAATTTCAACAATATTATACGAAGATAATACTGCTTGCATAACACAGTTAAAGGAAGGATTCATTAAAGGCGATCGAACAAAATATATTTCGCCAAAATTTTTCTTCACTCATGACCTTCAAGAAAAGGGTGATATTAGTGTTCAACAAATTCGTTCAAGTGACAATCTAGCAATTTGTTTACTAAAGCCCTTCCTACTGCAACATTCAAAAAGTTGGTACAAAAGATTGGGATGCGTCATTTTAAAGATCTTAAATAATGCAGTTGTTAGGGGGAGTAAAATACACACTGTACTCTTTTCCTTAATTAAGGTTTTTCCCACTGGGTTTTTCTTGATAAGGTTTTTAATGAGGCAGTATTTCATAAGCGTATTCTTGAAAAGAATTATGTACTCTTTTTCCTTCACTCAGATTTTTTTTCCATGAGGTTTTTTCCTTGTAAGGTTTTAACGAGACATATTCTTAACACAATGGATATTCAAGGGGGAATGTTATGAATATTTTTGTGAATATCCATCTATTCTATCTATATCTAGATTTGATGTAAATTAGATTGGATTAGGATTTAATCCATCTAATCTCTAAGTGTTATCTTCATCTTGTAAATTCTATCAAGATAAGGGAGTTATTTGCCTATAAATAGGCCCCCTTAGTTCATTTGTAAATACACTTCAATAAGATCTATTTTCAACCTCTAAATACTTTTTTTCTTTTCTTGTTCTTTCAGTTATCTTTATTTGTTCTTTTAAGTTATTTTAATAACACAAAATTTATTTTTTAGAAATTTTATCTAATTTTTAGAAGATAAAGAGATTATGGCCTTCAAAAAGTATTGTTTAAAAGCTTTATTTAAATTTGGAAATATAAGAAGATTATATTTTAATCTTAAAAAAGTATGTGTATAGGTTTTATCTAAATCTTTGAAAAAATTGAGAGAATACACTTGAGTTTTTAAAAGGTATTTGTATTAATTAAAATTAAATATTAGATTGAACTCCTTAACCAACTAAGGAAGAAGACGTAGGTATCAAGAAAAAAAACCAACCTTCTATAAATCAAGTTTGCATTTTTCTCTATCTCATTCTTTTCTTGTATTGCATTTATTTTCAATTTAGTATCTATTTAACTGTTAATCAACTAAATTATATATATCATATCTTTTGAAAATTTATCATGTAAAAAAGAATTTTGAAAATCTAATTCACCCCTCTTGAATCATTCATTCTATTTGAGTTAAGAAATAAATATGATAGTATTAACACATTTCAACACTAATGCAAAAATGTTAATTTTATTATTCTTATATTAAAAGTAGAGGTCTGTAGGCCTCAACTAACTCCATCGAGCCCACATGGGCCATTAACAGTACTAGGCTCATCAAAATAAAAATAAGCACTAATACTTAATTAATTTTCTCATCTAAGCTTCTATCTTTCTATTATAATCAATTGAATCCTTCAACATTAATTTAAAATCAATTGAGCTCTTATATGGATGGAAAGTACCATGTGGATTTACACATGGTATAAATGAAGTTAAATATTTGTTTTGTGACACATAGGACATGAAATGAACTTTTTAATGAGGGGTTAAAACACAAGTTTGATTCTTGCTTTAATTAAATGTGGATTGTGGTCTCTTTGACAATAATTACTGTAAATTGATGACGTGTATCGTTAAATTGATGTGGTAAGTTACCTATCATTTTTGGTTGATGTAACTATTTTCATAATAAAAATTATTAACGAAATAATAATTAAATAAATAAATAATAGTAAAAAAATAGAATCGCAAAGAATTAGTAAAGAATTATCACATAACTTGCATGCCAGTTAAAAAATAGTCATGGCATTGATTTGAATTGATTATTGATGAAGAGACTAAAATTCACATTTAATAGAAGTATGGGATTGAAATCTTAAAAAAAAAAGAAGAGGGGTTAAATTAAAATGGCTTAACGCTCAAATTGGGGTTGAACATTTGGATACTTTTTCAATTAAGGGTCAAATGTTTCAATTGTAACAATTAAGGGCCAAATATTTTTGATTCCTTACAATTAAGGACTAAGTTGATAGGTGGATGGAGCGTGTATTACAGGCAATAGAAAATCGCATGAGCTGATGACATGGCAGTTGACTTGGCATATTATCGAAATGGCAACATTGTGATCTAAATCTTTTGCCTAATTTTCCCCCATTTTCACCTGTTTTGTTTCGTCATCTCTCTAATTTATCTTTCCTCTCCTCAGAGATAGGCATGTGCACGGTCATTGGTAAGGCAATACAAACTCAAGACATCGAACATTATGAAATCTGTTAACTCATGTCTGAAGCATGCAAGACAAATGACAATCACTATTTTGATCGAGTTCATTAGAGACATGTGCTAGGATTCGACCTCATGTTCAAACATGAAAATAATTAAGAAATAAAAGTATAACACAGCAGAAAAATAAAAATACACTTAATCAAAGAAATAGCTAAAACTTTCAGGATCACTATGTTTTTCTTGCAATTTTAAATTAATTATGAATACTTTTAGGTTCAAGTATTACATACCTCGCTTAGAACCAATTAAATCCAAAAGCGCTTATGATGAGGCAAATAACTCGAAAAAGAGAATAAGATAGTCTAAAATTCTACATTCAAAATCTTTGCTTATTCACTTTTAGGATTTGTCAAATTTTCAGCCACCCAAGTGTTTAGCCTCTTATAGTAATCCTCATAATGACTAATTAAGACCTTGTCCAAAGTAGGATTTTACTTGTACTAGCAAGTTTTGTTTCTAAAACAAAAAGACCAAAAGCTCTTACTGAATTTTATTTCTATTAGATAAAGAAAACTATTTTTCTTTTCTTATTTTTATGAAACAATTAAGAAGTGGCTGAAGGTTTAGAGTTTTAGTTGGTTAATATAACATATTTATATAGCCAAACTAAGTTGTAATCCTAGATACAACATTTTTATTTTTATTCAATTAAATTCTTGTGAACTTAATTAATTTTTCAACTTTATTTTGGTCTATTTTAATTAAGTTCAACTTAATTGATTATCCATATTTAATCTCAATCATGTCACTTAATGTGTGTGACCCATTAGGCTTCTAACATATTAACAATAAATATAAATCATAATCAAATATCAATTTGATAATTGATTTATATTTATAGATCATGAGCAGTATCTAGCAACACATCATGATCACCTAAATTTTAGAGAGTCAATAAAAGAATTTGACAAAGCCATTTAGTGATAAACCTCTCAGTGCAATATAATCCTTTTAGCAAATATCCTGGATATGTCATAAAGTATAGCTTAGTGTCTACTTATGACATTCCATATTAGTTCTCTTAATTCATGACTAACCTTATGAATTTAGAAAACTAACATTCCTCAAATTCATCATGCTTTGGCCATAGATTTTATACAAGTTAATCTAGAATTGAAAACAAGTGAGAGACATCCCCTCATATCACTTGGGGTGATGAATCCTCTCTAGACCACTCATCCACCTTCGTATGCTTCATGGCATAACCAAAAACACCCTGGTTAGGCATCTGGTCTCCTCTAGACCTGTACAGATAAAATTAAAGTATGTCATTCCCCATAAAAGATGACCTAGTGTCTCAAGTTTGAGGACTAGTTGCACGACTATCACATGAGAACATATTCCATAGACACTTAAGTGAAATACCAAATGGAGTTCTTATAGTGGGTCATGTTCAGAGAACTTGTTCTTTAATAAGCACCCACATGCCATCCTCAAGTATCCCATATACTTCAATCTATGAGATCGATTGCTTACTTCCCAAGTAAAGAGGTTTAACATGTACCAGTCTTTAAGCATTGTCAATGCCATGTCTTGACAATACAATGACCAGGAACAATTTTAGGATCATGGCTTTGATGCATAGTGATCTCATATTTGTAACAACTTTAAAATTCTCTTGCAAGGCCTTTATGTTCCATGAACTTCATCCAATTAGTGCTTAATAACTCTTTATTATTGCACTAACATGAAGGAAAACCTTTATCACATATAGTTATAAGATAAAGTATGTATTAAATGATAATATATATTCCTTGACTAATCCAATTCGCTCAAGGGCATATACCAATAATCTCCCACTTGCACTTGAGTCAATTGCTAACATATCCAATATTGAACTCTTTTGATTAGCGACTATGTCTTTACTAGGACAACTCAAATTGTAATATTTGGGAATATGTTAATTTATATATTTGATAATCTTTTTATTGTCATAATCAAAATACTAATTTAGATCACAATGAGACCTTGATTCCATTATTAGGGCTCTCGTTGTTACTTTAACAACTTGGAATCATTTATTGGTTTATCAGACCAATGATCCAAATATCTCTCCTTTTGTAGCCTAAACAAAAGGTTTGTATTTGATTATAGATATAATTAAACAGTTACCTCTTGTTTTGAAACCATTTGAATATAACCACTCAATCATGACTTTATGTCACTTTTAACACTTAGGATTCTCTTTATATTAAACTCCTTGAACATGTCATCCTAAATTCTTTTGTTAAGTCCCCTTTTAGGTTTTAACTCGTTAGTCCTATTTTATTTTTTTTTAGACTAAAAAATGTATCTTTTACACTTTTAATGAGTAACTTATCTTACTTCCACTAACCTTATGATTTGCAGAAAATATGTTTACCTTATTCAATGTATTCAACTACTTTGAATTTATTACATTGAATAGAGATTATTATCCAATCATTCATTTTGGATCATTTAGTAAACTCATCTTATATAAGTAGAGCATCAAAATGCATCCTACTAATAGTTTGTATTTAACAGATGAATAATGCATCTTTATACATCCCATTAAATCAATCTTTGTGCATAGATATTTTCTATTGGATTTCATAATTTCATGACCCTTGATCTTTAAATTGTCATTAGCTCTCACTATTTCTATCATATATAAAAATCTTACCAAGTAAACTTATTTACTTTCTTTTGGGGTGTTATATCCATAAATTTTATGTATACTTACATATTATAAGTCATTCATCATTGGTTATGGGATGAAATCCTCTCAAAGTTCAATTCATGTGATTAATTGGGTTTGAAATGCTTTGTGATTCATCTCTTGTGAATTCAATATGATAATCAATTGTTATTTACTTCTAAGCAATCTTAATTTAGATATTTTATCTCAATAAGAATGTTCCTTAACTAAATGTGTTCATAATCCTATTATTATGAATTCATTGAGTTAAGACTCAATTTTATCTAAGTCATCTCATTAATTTCTTTTTTGATTCATAATCAAAAGTAAAATAATCTCATAATGATCTTATGACTTAGTATTAATTATCATGTATGCAAGGTTATACTTAAGGATAAAAAATTTAGAACAATTCCAAAACAAAATGAGATGTAATGTAAATAAAAATATACACGTTAAGCATCTCATGCTAGTAAAATATAAATCTATGTTTCTCAAACATAAAATAAAATATTTTGCCATAGGCCCTAAACCAAAACATCTCATCTAGGCAATCATGCCATGACAACATTCTGTCACGACCCGGAACTCCCTTCGAGCCTGTGACAATCGTCGCGGTGTCCCGATGGGCACTCATCTCCCAAAATGCCAACCGGAACCCCGCCAAGCTTAATATCATTTTTTTCGTTTTCCCCGGTGAATAACTATTGCCAAATATTATGTTCTAAAGGATTTTGAGCTATTTCCAACTTCAAACAGATAAAACGAAAATTTTGTCTCATAGGGGCATTTTGGTCATTTTTCCCAAAAATCTCAAAATCAGTTAAAAATGTAGTGTGCAAGTGGAAAACACATATTTCATAATCAAAAATAATTTTGGATGTCTAAAACATTCGTTTAAAATAAAATTATGACTATTAGTATAAAATAAAAATATTGAATAAAATATTCAATTTTCTCATAAAACAATATTTTAAGAACACTACATAAATAATTTTTACAGCGTAAAAGTAAAATAAATTCATATATATTGTAATATAGATAATCAAAATATAAAATTAAATTTGCAGTGACACGTGGGCCCACGAACCACCAAAAGTATCTAGAGAGATAAACCTATATATTTTGAGGATGCCAATCCAATTGTAATCCTCGATGAAATGAGCTATCTACCCACTATCCTGAGCCTGAAATGGGTGGAAATGAGGGTGGTGAGATTATATAATCCCAGTGAGTAAACAAATATCATTTAAAATATCTAAAAGCGAGTAAAATGAGACTATTAAAACATTTTATTAAACTGCAATTTATCATCTTTCGACTTATTTCAACCAAATGAAATCAATTTATTTAAATCAAGTAATCATTATGGCTTATGAACTTTTTAAAACTTTGGCTCGTGCCAAAATCATTATCATACTCAGTTATCAAGGATACCTTGATCAAGGGTTATCCCAA
>NC_030851.1:24666612-24692615 GCF_000208745.1 Theobroma cacao | reverse complement strand
TAACTAAAATCACTTAATTCAATTAAAATCAACCAAAAATCAAGCTCAAAACTCATCCATGGAGGTTTGGCCAGCATGGGTGTCCATACCCACTTTCTAATTTTGCATGAAAATGAGAAAAAAATGCATGGGTAGTGAAAATCACAAGAAAAATCAATGAAATTTACCTTTTCAATGCTTGATTTCTTGATTTCTCTTGATTTTCCCCAAAATTTTCAGCTAGGGTTCTTATTTCTTTTCCCCCCTTTTCTCTCCTGGTTTGGACGGCTTGAAGGAGATGAGAATTCTGGAAATTTTGACATTTTTAAAGGCTAAAATAATATAATATTATTTTATTCATTTTTTTTGTTTTATTAATTCCTTAAATTCTAGCCATCCATTTATTTCCACATTTTCACCATACACTTGTCCCACATATCCATAGCTTAGATAAAATTCTCAGACTTATCCAAAGTCTTGGTGGAGTAATTTTTTTGAAATTTACACTTTTGCCCCTATAAAAGTCAAAAATTACATTTTTGCCCCAAAACTAAAAAATTGCCCATAGACATATTTTTCATCTCTTATACTGATATCATTCTCCAATTTGTCAAATTTGATATAAATTCTCTCAAAATCTCAAATTTTGTCCGCGAGTGGTAAAATTACGATTTTGCCCCTACACTCTAGAAATCACCGGAATTAAACTTTTTCACTACCAAACCCTCAAATTATACTCCAATAAGTCAAATGGGGCAAAAAAAATCTTTTCTAAAAATTCCCATTGTGTCATTAGGTGGCAACTGACCATTTTGCCCCTGGACAGTGAAAATTTCGGTTTGACTCCAAATTGATCCTTGAACTCCAAATCACCATATTAAACCATTCTGAAACTTTAAAATTTTCAATTTCACCCTAAAATCTCTATTTGATCTAGTTCGAGGCTTAAATCAATTTTATTATACCTCTAGGTGTAATATCGAATTTTGTAAATTTTTCGGGACTCTCCTAGCATGCAAACATGCTATCCATCACATGTATGTCATGACAAGCATTTTATAAGGTCGGGCTTTACAGCACTACCCCCCTTAAAATAAAGTTTTGACCACAAAATTTCATTTACTGAACTCAAAGAAAAGGTAGGGTATTGTCTTCTTATCTAATGTTCAACTTCCCATGTCATCTCTTCTATTCGAGCATTCATCCACAATACTTTAACCATTGGCATGCTCTTATTCATTCCTGTACGTATCCTCATATTTATGTTTACCTTACATTTATGTAGCTTCAATCTTCTTAATCATATTAGTCTATCGCATACGGCTTAACCACGCTGTAGATTACATTTCCTTGACTATCTCCCAAAGTCTCTTTTATCCACGCAACTCAGCCTCTAATGGGATTCCTTATCGTTACGTTACCTTTATCACTTGTCAACAATCAATAATTCCCACTTTAGAATACTCTTTCCATATTACAACTGCTTCCAAATCAATTTTTCTCCTAAAGAGGTGTGCACTACAATTCCTATTCAAGCATTTCATAATACATAAGGATCAAACACTCTTTATTTGTCCATATATATATATTTAACATCACAGATAATTCAAATTTGATAACCATTAGTAACCATATTCTCAAAAAGAAAACTCTAGTACTTTTAGGATCGAGTACTTATTATGTAGATCTCTTCTATTACCACGATATATTTAAATAAACGAACCTATTTTTAGATGTATCCTTATGGACTTAATCAATCCTTAAAATTCCTAGGTCATAACCAACTTGTTAGTTATACATCACATACAAACATATCTAACTTGTGATTCCTCAAATTTTTCTCCAAACACTAGATCTCATGGCCTCATTAGTTTATCAATCTGAAGATGAAAATAAACATTTATCTCCCCTCACGTACACTTTAAAATCAAAGTATCATTTATTAAGATATTTCTGATATCAACTTCCTTCAGCCTTTTTTTTTTTTTTTACCTTCGAAGATTAAATCCATAATCATCCATTTTGAGTCATGGGCTTATGCCAATCAAGGCAAATTTTCACTTTCGATTACATGAATTCGACTGCACATATTCCATTCTCATATGAGAGTTAACCACTAATTGTATCATCCCCAAACAACACGTATTATATAAATC
The DNA here is from genome assembly GCF_000208745.1 of Theobroma cacao. NCBI lineage: Eukaryota > Viridiplantae > Streptophyta > Magnoliopsida > Malvales > Malvaceae > Theobroma > Theobroma cacao. Next base: position 24,690,480 of record NC_030851.1, on the reverse strand, counting down.
AAATTTTTATAGTCAAAGTTCATATTGGAGTAATTCAACCCTATGTCATATCTCATCACCAAATCCTTACTTGTACATGAGTACTTGAATTTTCGAATCATCATTTCTTTTCTAAGTAGATCTTTACAGTCCCCGTAACGTATTTCTATTCCCTTACACATAATAGTGTCATTTAATCAAACCGTATCATCCTCATTTTCTAAACATTCGAGACACCATTCAAACTTTGCCTACCATTATCAAATACTTTGCCTTGATAATTACTTTAAAATAAATTGAAACTTGTGGGGAAGTAAATTTCACAATTTATGTTTTGCGTCTACAATTATTTCGAGACCAAAACCTCATCGGGTCCATAAATCAGTAGGATAATCATTACCTCAAACCAATATTTCAAAGTATACTTATGCTTGTATCCCATCCTCATCCTTATATGACATGTCAGTCATGAGTCTAACTTGACTGTATAGCCATTTGCTCCGTAAGCTTTAATGTTCTCTCATTGCGAAAAGTCTTTCAAATTTATCACATCAGAGTATTCATAAGGTGGATACATATCCATATTTTATAGTTCAAGGTCTAACGCAGCGAACACTATCTCATCATTAAAGTTCTACCCTTATCTATCAATCATAGCTCCCTTACACACTTACCTATACATTCCTGGTTTACTTACAAGTCACTCATGGCCATCCAACTTTTGACCTCTTATAGTAAGTCAAACTAATATAATTCTTATGCTTTTCCATACGCTTCCTTTAATAAAGTTCCACTCTTTCATACGAATATAACATCATTCTTCCTTAACCAATTTACAAATTGTACTTGAAATTGTAAGACTTAAAACTAGATTCTCCTCAAGTACTTTTCAATATTAATACTAATATCACTCTCAACTTATAGCTTCCTTTTTATAATCACATAACTTAGTGCTTGCTTTTACAAGATCCACGGCAGAACTTCTCTTGAGTATTTTGTTGGGGATATCTATCTTAAACTTATGTCTCACAACATGTGATCACTTAACCCGCAACTTAGCCATTTATGTGGCACCCTCTTTGAGGCCCACTTCAAGGTATTGTTATGTCTGGGTCCCCATCACTTGACTTACTCGTTTCCGTCGTGCCTAAGGGTAACACGATAGGCCTTGCAGGACCTTCTCGCCAAGTTTCGAACCCCAGACCTTTTTGCTTCCCCCCCGAGGGCAACGCCTTTAACCATTTCAGCTTTAACTCATTCATATCGATACCTTTCAAAACCTTAAAACTTCAATTAACAAAACTTAAAATCAAGTTCAATGACTTTAGGTCAACTCGTAAGTTCAACTTCACATCTGTCTCATTTTATTCATGCGTCATAGACATGAAGTGTTCTTAACACCGTGGCACGGTGGCTGTTAGAGTTTACTTAATCAATGTTATTTATCTATATATAAGGTTACTACACTAGTCATTCTCAACAGTTTGGTTTCCCTCCAAGCTTATGTCACAATTTCCATAACTATTTATATCCTCTTGTGCTTATTACACATAATAGGTAAAGTCGATATTTTTAAATTCATCTCATCCTATAACACTTGTAATTCGTTATTCATACTTCATCACTTAACATTGATATTCCTCATCGATATCTCATACCTTCATCTTTCTTTACACTTATATTCACAATCCTCATAGAATCCAAAATCCATTATAAGCGCCACTTATATCCTTTCAAATTTTGTAGCTACAACTGAAATTTCAAATTTCACCTTTTCCATATTTACATTTATATGACTTTATCATAGCATTTAGTGCAAATTTGATGAAGGAATTGTCTCCAAATAACTCTTAAATACATAATTATCAAATTATACACCACTAAATGTTAAGATCTTGACTTTATTCATCAATAACCAATCACATTTATTAATTGAATAATTTACTTAGTTATCACACCTTGCCTTTGCGATCATAAGATCAAAGTTGTCCTAAACTTAGGATGCAGAAATTCTCTCTCCCTTAGAGTATATCCAAACATCAACATTTTCTAAATTCCTTACTCTAGGGAGATCACCTTCAAGACTGATCATTCGTATCATAGGCCACACTTTGAATCGAATAAACTTTTAAATTGATCTTTCATGTAATTCGTATATCAATCTCAATTATAGAACTTCATATGGCACTTAGACCAGATTCGACATTTCTAAGTCATTTAACCTCAAGCTGCCAATTCCACATATAGTCCTTTAATCCCTTGGTTCCCCCTTACTATGCATAGCAAAGTTCAAGCTCATCCTTAGAGCAGATTTGTTTACTAACTTCTTACTTCATGACCACACATCAATTGTAGTAATCATTGATAATCATTCTCGAGTTAATTCACGTGCTTATATCCATGAACTATAATAGGTCCAATTTTCTTGAAATCTCACAATCGCTTAATTTAAATCAACACCAGTTCCCTTTAAGCTGTTGTACTTATTCAACACACATTCACATATAAAATATTTCAAAATCCCAAAACCACTTTTATATGGGCATAACAAGCTCAATTAACATAGTGTTCTTATCTTCATGCACATAAGTACGAATTTACTCTTACGTCAATGCTTAATTTATACACTCCAAGTGAATTACAACCATCATTATTCATTCTAATCGAAGTGCGCCCCTTATTACCATTATCACATGTGCTCCTTTATATTACTCCCAATACAATCCATAGTCCCAAATCTTTTTCTAATTGACAACCATGAGTTCAATTATAACTCCACCAAATGAATAAATTATCACGGCCTATTAGTCCAACTCTAAATTTTTCCATCCTTAATAGGAGGGATATCATTTCATTAATCTTTCATTAGGAGCATTCGTTTTAAGATCTCTTTAACACTGGCTCGTGTCACGGGCAGCATCTTAAACCCGAACAACGACCCTACTTATGACCTTTGCATGACATTAACAAGGAAGTGGATTACTGAGAACAGAAGTTCCTATAGCTCTCATAAGATCTATAAGAGGAAACAAGCAAGTTTAGGCTACCTCGGGCTCTATATGCTGATGCATGTATTTTACTCAACCTAACCTGATTTAACTTAACTAAATTAACTTAACTTAACTCGGGCCATACTGACACTGTAGTTTTTAAATAACTTTAAAACCAAAATCTCTTATCTTTAAAACCAAAAGCTCTGATACCACTAGAATTGTCAAGACCCGAAACTCCCTTCGAGCCCGTGACAATCGCCGCGGTGTCTCGATGGGCACTCATCTCTCGGAATGCCAATCGAAATCCCGCAAAGCTTAATATCATTTTTTTCGTTTTCTCAGTGAATAACTATTGCCAAATATTATGTTCTAAAGGATTTTGAGCTATTTCCAACTTAAAACAGATAAAACGAAAATTTTGTCTCATAGGGGCATTTTGGTCATTTTTCTCAAAAATCTCAAAATCAGTTAAAAATGTAGTATGCAAGTGAAAAACACATATTTCATAATCAAAAATAATTTTGGATGTCTAAAACTTTGGTTTAAAATAAAATTATGACTATTAGTAAAAAATAAAAATATTGAATAAAATATTCAATTTTCTCATAAAACAATATTTTAAGAACACTGCATAAATAATTTTTACAACGTAAAAGTAAAATAAATTCATATATATTGTAATATAGATAATCAAAGTATAAAATTAAATTTGCAGTGACACGTGGGCCCACGAACGACCAAAAGTATCTAGAGAGATAAACCTCTATATTTTGAGGATGCCAGTCCAATTGTAATCCTCGATGAAATGAGCTGTCTACCCACTATCCTGAGCCTGAAATGGGTGGAAAGGAGGGTGGTGAGATTATATAATCCTAGTGAGTAAACAAATATAATATAAAATATCTAAAGGCGAGTAAAAAGAGACTATTAAAATATTTTATTAAACTGTAATTTATCATCTTTCGACTTATTTCAACCAAATGAAATCAATTTATTTAAATCAAGTAATCATTATGACTTATGAACTTCTTAAAACTTTGGCTCGTGCCAAAATCATTATAATACTCAGTTATCAAGGACACCTTGATCAATGGCTATCCCAACCGAGTCCGCCAAGGCTGTTAAAAAGTTTTGAATACATAAATCATGTTTTTATTTTGAAAATATAGTCGTTCCTTGGCGTTAGCGGAGTTCATCATCACGAGGTGGTTCGACATAAAGTGAACTCTAAAACTGTTAGCCTCAAGAGTTATCCACCCGTGCCTCTCATACTGAGGTAAGATGTAACGGGATTTACCGTACCCCTCTAATAGGCTGGCCCACGAAAACCCGCCTACTGCAGTGGCTAGTTAAATAACCCACCATACAATAAAATTCATTCTAACATGACATGGAATTATTGTAATTCATAACCTTTCAAAGCTAAATACACATTTCATATATTTCAACATAAATACAAAATTCAGCCATTCATGCAAATATTATCATAAGCCATTTATTCAAATCATAAATTTACAACATACCAGTGGTCTCCAATTACTCTATTATTCAAAATCGTTATTTCGTTTCAAGACAATTTATAAAATCATTTTATTTAAACATATTTTATTTGTAAACCCAAAATTTAACTATTTAAACTCATTTTCATAAAATTCTATCAAAATCGATTAAAATCATACTTTAGATAATTAAAATGATGATAAGGTTACTCACAATGTCTAGAGTGGGGATTTTCGAAATACTCAGACTACTGATCCTCGGGTGCAATTCCCTTGCCTTTATCAGAGGACTCACCACCTTGACACAGTACAAAATCGAGAAATTCACCACATTGGTACTAAATTGAAATTAAACTAATTTAGACTACTAATGCATGATATGGAATGCAAAAATGTCTAAATTTTGCCTAAACGCGGCGTTAGTCTATTTCGATCTTTTACCCGATAAATCGATATACGCGTCCGTTTAAACTCCAAATTAATTTTTTTCAGTTTCTATACCTCAATTGCACCCAAATTGACTCAATGTCTCCCAGTGTGGTGCAAATTATCAGTCTCAATAGCAAATTACGAAAATACCCCTAGTGGGTAAAAATCATATTTTTACTCTAAAAATTTTCATTATTTTTCTAGGCTCATAATTCATCATAATTCCTCAAATAAACATCAAGATCAGCAGCCAATATTCCCCTAGAAAATTCGGCATAATGGGTTTCAATGGGAGAAAATTATTTCTCTAGCTTATTTTTGCTATATTTCAATATAACCTAACTAAAATCACTTAATTCAATTAAAATCAACCAAAACTCAAGCTCAAAACTCATCCATGGAGGTTTGGCCAACATGGGTGTCCATACCCACTTTCTAATTTTGCATGAAAATGAGAAAAAAATGCATGGGTAGTGAAAATCACAAGAAAAATCAATGAAATTTACCTTTTCAATGCTTGATTTCTTGATTTCTCTTGATTTTCCCCAAAATTTTCAGCTAGGGTTCTTATTTCTTTTCCCCCCTTTTCTCTCCTGGTTTGGACGGCTTGAAGGAGATGAGAATTCTGGAAATTTTGACATTTTTAAAGGCTAAAATAATATAATATTATTTTATTCATTTTTTTTGTTTTATTAATTCCTTAAATTCTAGCCATCCATTTATTTCCACATTTTCACCATACACTTGTCCCACATATCCATAGCTTAGATAAAATTCTCAGACTTATCCAAAGTCTTGGTGGAGTAATTTTTTTGAAATTTACACTTTTGCCCCTATAAAAGTCAAAAATTACATTTTTGCCCCAAAACTAAAAAATTGCCCATAGACATATTTTTCATCCCTTATACTCATATCATTCTCCAATTTTTCAAATTTGATCTAAATCCTCTCAAAATCTCAAATTTTGTCCTCAAGTGGTAAAATTACGATGTTGCCCCTACACTTTAGAAATCACTGGAATTAAACTTTTTCACTGCCAAACCCTCAAATTATACTCCAAGAAGTCAAATGGGGCAAAAAAAAATCTTTTCTAAAAATTTCCATTGTGTCCTTAGGTGGCAAATGACCATTTTACCCTTAGACAGTGAAACTTTTGGTTTGACTCCAAATTGATCCTCGAACTCCAAATCACCATATTAAACCATTCTGGGACTTTAAAATTTTCAATTTCACCCTAAAATCTCTATTTGATCTAGTTCGAGGCTTAAATCAACTTTATTGTCCCTCTAGGTGTAATACCGAATTTTGTAAATTTTTTGGGACTCTCCTAGCATGCAAACATGCTATCCATCACATGTATGTCATGACAAGCATTTTATAAGGTCGAGCTTTACACATTCAATGTTTTAAAATTATTTATTGTTCCACAATCTAATCTAGGCCGACAAGCTTAATACTATCAATTGATGTTGTTGCCTTTATGGTCCTATTCCATTGCTCTTTGTCATTAGTTCCTTTAGTATGTCATACATATTAAAACCATTAATAAAGAGTATGGTATCATATACCAAGTAGTGAAAAGTAATTCATCATATAATTCATACTTGAAGTTGAAGCTTCCTTTTGTTTCTTCCCTTTGATGGATTTAAATAATCCTTGCAATTGCGCCTCCAATGCCCTAATTTGGCATAGAAATGGCATTTGTCATTGTCTTGCTCTTTGTCTTCTTCACTCCTCAAGTTGGCTTCATACTTTTCGAAGTTGATACCTTTTCACCTTTGTCTTTCTTAGAAAATTTTTTTTTATTATTTTTATTTTTGTTAGAAAAGACAAGATGAACTGAAGGCTTTTTATTTGCAATGGTGTTCTCAGCCTATGTGAGCATATTCAATAAGCCCAAAAAGGTCACCTCAATCTTGTTCATGTAAAATTCAATACAAATTGTGAATAACTCTTTGGTTGTGAAGAAAGTATAAAGTCTATGGTCAAATCATGATTCACAATCCAACCTAACTACTTGAGTCGAGTGATATATCCTATCATCCTTAGCACATGAGGCCTTACTAGGCTTTCCTCAAAAATCTTACATCGGAACAATTCCCTTGAAATGTAGAATATCTCTATGCGACTTTCCTTATCGAACATTTTTCTAAGATTTAGAATAATATCCAGGGCATTCATAGCTTTCAGTTGCTTTTGAAGATTTGGAGCCATACTAGCCAACATCACATATGTGGCTTGATCAAGATTATCCATATAAACTCTATAGGCCTCATTTTCCTCATCTATAACATCATCACTAAGTTCCTCAAGATAAAACCATCTAGGACATCAGCTTTTTTCTCTTGTTTCAAGACAATCTTGATATTACGAAACCAGTCAATAAAATTTGAGCCTGTCAACTTGTTTGCATCAAGTATGCTTCTAAGTGGCAAATTGTTCATCATGATCGATTTATATCCTATATAAACCAACATATAAAAAGCTTAGCCATTAACGTAAATTATGTAATCATAAAGAAAAGGTTTTAGAATCTTATATGATTATTCTCAATTTTTTATCAAAATAATAGCCTTCCTTTAATATTTCGAGAAATTTAACCGTCAAACTTCTTATTTGAGCTAACACCCTTTTCCATCCCACCATGACCTTAAGTGACTCAAACAAGCCATAATGAAACTAATTACGTAGATAACTTAGCTTACCAATTGTATCTTATACAACTTCTAGATCAATTAATTGACAACTCTTTGTCTAAAGGCATCATATACGTTATGCCTAACTATACCTCTAATACTATGCAATCATGTGTGACACATCCGGATAACAGGGTACTAATTGAGTAAGGCCCACCAATAACTCAAACATACTTATGTAAAAGTTTGCCTTGAGTGACTTAACAAGCCTCCAATTAAAAAAGCACCCTGGTTATCTAATTATATGGTGGAAGGTGTTGAATTTTCATGCAAGTGCATGCTATTGCAAACAAGTGATGTAGTAGAAGCATGAGCATCGTTCCCACTGGGATTTGTTCCTAAATTTTTACTAAGTACTAAAATCTTATAACAAATCAATCTTATTTAAGTAATTGAAATTTGTAAAAAATTAATTAAAATTAAATTAAAATAAACACTAAATTAACCAACATAAATTAAATATACTTAAGAAAGACAGTAGACTAAAAACTTAGGATTATGGGTTGATTCAATACTTCATCTAATGCTAGCTTCTCTTATTATTTATCTTATTGGGTAGTTTTAATAACCTAGGATCCAAGACTATGTACAACTCTTCATTGAGATACTTGCACAAATACCAAACTTAATTAGTTCACTATATGTCTATAAGAATCAATTAAATGAAGTTCATTAAGCCAGTGTCCGAATTTGACTATGTATGACAATTGACATATGTCTACCCGAATCGTGAATCAAATCACCTAAGTGATGTGATCATACACTAATCAAATCTTAGTCTAATCTAAATTCTCTTTGTCGAGTTTTAATTAGATTCACAAATCAATTATCGTTGATCAAACAATTAAAGGCAAAGAACAGATTTGACTAAGCAAAACTATACCCATTCATGATAAATAAAAGAGAAACTAATATTCAAACTACATGTTGAAATCCACCATAATCCCAGAAAAACAAATTAATTCATGATATCTAAAGAAAACATTATCCAAAGAAATTTAGCCATGAATTCAAGTCAAAGACAATAAGAATAACACAAAATAGAGAAAAAAATTAATGTTGAGGATTTTTTATCTTGATTCACTTTCAATTGCTCTTGTTCTCTTGCTTGATTCTTAGCTCAAAATCTCCAGAAAAGCTATTGCCATTCTTTGTAAAATTTTCTGTTAAGTCGTACTCTATTATATACTTTTCATGTCATTCATGTGCTTGATAGAATGTATGCATAAGTGAATGTATCAAAAAATCATTAAAAGTCGATATTGTACCTAGTGGTACAATTAAGTTGATTACAGCCTCGAACTAGGCCAAATAAAGATTTTACGATGTATTTGAGAGTTATTGAATCTTAGTATGTCTTAATATGGTGATTTGGAGTTCGAGAATTGATTTGGAGTCCAACCGAGAATTCTCATAATGTAGGGGCAAAATGGTCATTTTGCCACCCAAAGGCAAAATTGGAATGTTGGACAAGATTTTTGACCAATTTTGACTATTTGGAGTATAATTTGAAATTGTGGAGTGAAAATTTTCAATTTCGACATTTTTCGAGTATAAAGGCAAAACAGTCATTTCACGTGTCCATAAGGACATAATTGAAATTTTACACCACCATGACACTTGTCAAGCCCATGAATTTCACCTATTATCATTTTATACTTTGGATAATTATGGGATTACATGTGGTGGTGAGAAATTGCTTAATGGTTAAGTTTTTAATCTTGGACCAATTACATGGTGACACGTGGCAAATTTTAATCCCTTTATAATTCCCATTAAAAAATCAGCACACACTCCTCCCAAATTACTCTTATGACCGGCCAAGCAAAGGAACAAAGAGAAAAAGAGAAGAACAAACCCTAGGAAGGAAAAATTCAAGAGAAATTGATGGATTTTAAGGAATCAAGCAAGTAAAGGTAAGATTTTTTTAATTTTAGCTTGTGATCTACCTTTCCCATGCATTCTTTTTCATACTCCATGGCTGAAATTGAATTTTTCAAGAGGGAACCTTTACTGGCCAAAGCTAGATAGAGAAGTTTTGGTGATGAATTTTGCTAGATTTCATAATATCCTAGTGTTTTTAGTCATTTTGTGATGTTTGGAACGAAAAACAAGCAAGAAAATCACATGTTCTTCAACCACCCTCATTTGGCCGAATTTTCTAGAGGGCATGTTGATGATGGATTTGGTTGTAATTCATGTTATTTAGCTAGGAATTGATGAATTATGATGTTGGATATTGAAACCGGTTATTGAAAAATATAGTTCCTTAAGAAAATGGCTTGATGGAAAATGAGAAAATCATAATAAATGGACTTGGATTTGATTCCTAATGATATATATGGATTTACGAGACTGTATAGACATTGATTAGTATGTTAGTTCGGAATCGGAATGAATTTCAAAAAATGGTGAAGTTAGTCAAAAATCAAGTTCATTGTAATGCTTTGGTGTATTAGATTATTGGAAGTGTAATGAAGATATTTTGAGTTGAATTGGATGTTTTGGCTAATTAAACAAGGCATGGTACGAGTTAGGTCAAATGCCAATTCAGTCCAATCATAATTGAACCCACGTAAAACACCGTCTTTAAGTGATTATTTGAACAATTCTCATTCAATGTCACGCATTCATATAGAGCCTGAAATAGTTTTATAACAGTTTGACAAAAATATATTGAATTACGTGTCGTGTATTATGTATAAGTGATGAGCCCTTTGATAAGGGTAAAGATATTGTGCCCGAGGACAAAGAATAGGAGTACTCCAAACTCCTATTATTGTGAGTAATCAGACTTTCATCTTAACTATCTAAAGTAATTTATACTCGTTTTTATGTTTTAAAGAAAAATGAATTTAAATTGCAAACTATTATGTTTTATAATTGAAGTGTTGATTAAATGAAATGAGATTTATAACTCGTTTTGAAATTGAATACTGGTTTTGGAAATTGAGTAAGTGGAGACTGTATACTTGTGTTATATATATGTTTTAACATATGGTTTGAATTGATGGCTTATGACAATGTGATGGCAAGACATGGCTGGATTTGTGTTTGTGTGGAATATATGAACTATTTTGCTTTGCCTTGATAGGTTGGTAATATTATATTAGCCATGTCATGCTGTCGGAAATTTTATTGAATTGGTGGGTTATTTGATTAGCTTACTCAGTGGGCGGGTTTTCGTGGATCAGCCTATTAGAGGGGCACGATAAATTCGATTATATTTTACCTTGGTACGAGAGGCACGGAGGGTATCTCTTAAGGTAAAGTTAGAGTTCACCTCACGCCGAACCACCATGTGAGGGTGAAACTCAGCCAACGCCAAGGAATGGCTGTGCTTTTAAATGTAAAAAAAAATGAGTTTTATACTCATATGTTATTTTAACAGCCTTGGTGGACTCGGTTGGATGCCTTGGCGCAAGGTGTCACCGAGTGCAAGTTTTTGGCACGAGCCAAGTTTTTACGAGAATCATAAGCCTTCTTGATTTTTATGAAATGAAATTGATTTATATGAAATGAAATGAGATTCGATGTTATAAATCATATTATGATGAGATATTTTAAATTATCTCCATTTACTCGGCTCTAGATGTTTTAGATAAAATTTGCTTACTCACTGGCTTTATAAAAACTCACCCCTTCTTTTCACCCATTTCAGGCTCAGAGCAGTCTGTAAACTGCCGATTATGTTGAGGGTTTGCACCCTTAGAAATCGCAGGTCTATAGTCTTGTACATATATGTTTATTTTGAAGGCCCACATGTCATTGTAGAATATTTTGTATACCTGGCTGTGTGTGCCACTGTATGTATGAATTTATTTTGCTTTTACGCTACAAAAATTCTTTACGCAGAGTTCTATAAATATTGTTTTATAAGAAAATGAATATTTTATTTAATATTTTTATTTAGTTTGATTAGCCAAAATTTTATTTTAAATGGATGATTTAGATTACTAAAATTATTTTTAGATAAGAAATGTATATTTTTTGATCGTATGCTGTATTTTTACTAGGTTTCAAAATTTTTGGGTAAAAATGACCAAAATACCCCTGTGTGGAAAAAATTATTTTTTTGTTTGTTTTGATTTAAAAATAGTTTATATTCCCTTAAAACATGATATTTAGTAACTATTGCTCACAAGGGAGATGTAAAACTGATGCGAGAGCCTTGCGAGATTTCGGTTGACATTTCGGGTAATGAATGTCTATCGAGATATCGCGACGGATGTCACGGGTTCGAAGGGAGTTCCGAGTTGTGACATTTTCTGAAAAAGTCCCTCAAATCACAAGTTAACCTAATTTCCAAATTTTAGTCAACAAATTTTTTATGGAAACAAGCCCCAGTGTTGCGACTTTTAAGCATTCTACCTTACACATTTGCTCCATATGCATTTTAACATCGTGTCTCTAAAAGCTCAAGTATTCTGTTTTACATTGCTTTCCTATTGCAATGCTCTCTTTTTGACATAAATTTCGACCATCTTTGTCACGACCCAAATTCCGGGTCATGATTGGCGCATGGGCCCAATGGACGTAGTCCACTAAGCCCAAGCAAGCCTATTAGTCCGACGTGTTCATCATTCCATCATAAACTGCTAAGTCATTTTTCAAAACTTAGAATCAAAATATTATTAAACATTGCCATCTCATATTGGCATACTAAACAAGTGTATATAAATTTGTTTACAACATGTATCTTAACAATTACATTAGGTTCGTCTATACACAACAAAATAATACTCGACTTCCAGCGGAGGGACTCGGACGAATGTACAGCTACTGAATGCCGAGACACTTACCAAAAGATGTGTACAAGTCTATAAGGATACCTCATCCTAGTTACCGGCTGCCTCGTGATCTGAAAACATAAAGTTGAAAATGGTGAGTATAAACCCAGTGAGTGAACAAGGAAGGGAACAAGCATACCATAAGGAATCTTTAATGAAATCATGATGCATTCTTTTTCAAAACAATGCAATTTGTTTCTATTCTTACTAAAAACCCCTCACCAAGCCTTTAATTGATTGATCATTTGAAAATCATGAATCCATATGCAACAAACCATTTGAAGAATGAAAGCTTCAATGATACGTAAGCAAGTCAAATATGACAACGAATCAGCTGCAGCGAGAATGAATTTTCGTTGCAGCGACATTGGGATTTGGTTATTAGCCAATCGAGGGTTTCTCAACTGGCCGAGGATTTCTCACTAAACCCTTAATGTAGGAAGTCCATGCTCTGATATGGTAGTAAATAAGTGAAAGATAGGGCAACAATTGGACAAGATAGGAGATCAAAACAGAAGGTTTTCCGTTGCAACGAGATTCAATCTCGCTGCAGCGAAATTGTAACCCAGAAACAGAAAGTTTCTCGCTGCAACGAGATTCTTTCTCGCTGCAGTGAAATTCAGCTGATGAAACAGAGAGTTTTTCGCTGCAGCGAGATTCTTTTTCGCTGCAGCGAGAAGCTACAGTGACTATCTCGCTGCAGCGAAATACATTCTCATTGTAGCGAGAACCAGTTCTGGTGAAGGTTCTCAAACCCGAGAGTTTCTCGCTGCAGCGAGAATGAATTTTGTTGCAGTGAAAACAGAGCAACAAGAGAAAAGTTTCCCCTCACTCAACAAAAAGACCATCCTGTTAAACCAACAAAATAAACATACAGCACATGAAAATTCCCAAAGTGCAATGTATCAAATTTCTCATATATGTCAATCATATATCACATTCATAAGTTTTCATTTCATAAGTCTAGATGTGCATAATTACATAGATAAACATCAACATCATCATAATCACACCCAACTCATGTACATCCTCCCACATCGTGCACATAGCCGGCACCCTCATGTGCATTCCAGCACATCGTGCACAATCAGTGCCATCGTGTACATCACCCCACATCGTGCACATGGGTACTATCATCATCCATCTCTCACGCCACCATCATCACCGGCATGTGCATCCCCCCACATCGTGCACACACACGGTTACAGTCATTATACACAATATCATTCATCATGCACAACACACACATTTATATATCATCATACTACAATGATGCATGAATCCATAGCAATCACATATCACAACATAAAACCATTTTGCAAAAGCTTGTTCCCTAGGCACTTATCTTTATGAAAAACTTGATAATTCATTCAAATGGGTGGCAAATACATTATATTTACCAAAACAAGTTTTGAAGGCAGTCCACTCACCAATTGATTGTAGAGCCTTTAGATGACTCCAATTCCCCTAATTATCCAAATGATATGATGGGGCTTCCTTAGAACCTAGGATCACATTAGCATAAGCAATAGGTTAATTTACACACTATGAACCCTAAAAGCTATCTCTAAACTAGCTTTCAATTGCCACATTAAATGGCCATCTATGTTCACTATCTTAATCATTAAAAGTAATGAACATACTAAACAATAAACAGCTCATAAATCCCAATTACTAGCCATTTTCTGCAGCTAAAAACCAAGCTTAATTCATCACTTACCCTAGGGCTACTTTATAGTCAAATTCTCTTCCAATTGCTTCCAAATCAATGGAGTAATTCTTTCTTTCTCTCTCTAGAACGTCCAACTAGTGAGAGAAAGTACAGAATTGAGATTTATCAAGGTTTTTAAAGTGAGAGAATGAAATAGCACAAGGGTTTATGGAAGGGTGCACCAAAAGCATGAAAATTGAAGCTAGAGAGAGAAAGTTATGGAAGCTTGAAGAAAACTCCCATGAAGGAATTGAAGAAACATGAGAGGGAAGAAGGAAGAAGAAGACAGCGGCTGGAAATTTCAAGAAGTTGCTGGAAATTCAAGATATTTATAGCCAAACTTATCCACTCCACTTAAATTACCAAATTGCCCCTCCACTAATTAACTTACTCTCCTCCAATCTTTTATGCAATCTTTTTGTTCTTTTGACACTGAGACAAGGTCCATAATGGTCTAAACATACTCGGGTTCATAAAAACTTAAAATTTTAACCCGAGGTGAAAAATGATCATTTTGCCCCTACCATGAAAATCGTCAAAATTTTAGTTTCCTTTCCATTTTACCCCTAATTTCACCATCCATTTATGCCTTAGGCCTACTTAGACCATAATATTGTTTAAAAACCTTACTTTTATGGGTTTACTAAGGAAATGAGAAAATTACCCCTGATCAGGGATATCGCGTATATTTCCCTTTACGAGTCTATAAAGGTCAAGGTCTCACAATCTTTTACTCCAAAATTGGAAAAGTGATAAACAGAAAAGTTGTAGCCCTTCATCTCAACTTTCTATTAGTTCAAGAATCACCTTATTTGGACTTTATTAGAGAATATTATGGTAAAAAAACCACAACATGCTCAACAAATTCTACACCTCACCATCTTACATATTTCACTTCCATGAAGTATTTTACACTTAAGAACTTTCAAGATTGAGACTAAATTAGAAATTTCTCAAATTAAAATTATTGATGTGAAAATGAACTCAAATTACTAAAAGTAAAAATAATTCAAAGGCGTTAAACTAAATAAAGGAAAACATAAAAACTACCTAAAATTACTTGAAAATATAAGGACTTAGCTATATTTTGATAAGCAAAATGTGTAAAATAACTATATATCATATAGTTATCGTACCCCTAAACTTAATATTTACTAATCCTCAAGCAAAAACTATGGAAAACAAATAAAAAACTTGAAAAAAAATCAAACTAACAAAATCAGATACACCAATTCATTGACAAGCTATAATTTCCTCATAAACTTTCTTGTCTTGTTAACTCTACTAAAACATAAATATTATCTAAATTCACATTACAATCAAATGCAAGCTCATTTTGGGATAAATTCTCGTGTATGTATGAAATCTCTTGCCATGAATATCATGCACTTCGAATATGTTTATGCTCATGCAAACTTCAAACTAGTTTAAAATTTCATAAGTTTGTTTTTCATTCCCCTCTTCACTAATGTAGGCTAATACTAAATTAAAGATCCTTAGGACTTTATTCATCTTGTAATGTATGGCTAAGGTTGAGGTATGATATGGGACAATATGTAGCTCAAGTCATCCTAAGCACACAATTGCTCTAGGACCTATATAGCCTTATTTTTCTTCACCAAGTACACCATTTTCTTTTCCTTTCATTTTTCCTTCATTAAACACATTTTTTTATTCTCAATTCAACACCTCCAAACTTGCTTCTTTCATTGGTAATGGGATGAATTTTTCATAAAAATTTTGCATATTTTTACACTTCATCTTTTCTAGTTTTACATCACATAGCTCAATATACATTTCCTAAAACAATATATATACTTAAGATTGAGGGTTGTAAAGATTTGAGAAATTTCTCAAGGGCTAAGCTAATGTTATTTA
Organism: Theobroma cacao; assembly: GCF_000208745.1. Taxonomy (NCBI): domain Eukaryota; kingdom Viridiplantae; phylum Streptophyta; class Magnoliopsida; order Malvales; family Malvaceae; genus Theobroma; species Theobroma cacao. The sequence goes on along the minus strand of NC_030851.1, from coordinate 24,674,505 downwards.
TGTTTTTAAATCAATGAAAGGATAATTTAAGCTTAAAAGGGTATACTAAAAATAAGACAAAACTTTTACCACTTTAAAGGTTTTCCACCAATATGGTTGGAGTTGCCATGGTAAGGGATGGATGCATGAACTTGAGAGTACCACTTGTTATCCAACCTTAAAATCATGATCACTGAAAGGTGGTGAATTATACTCATTATAACACTACTTAGTTTTGAGATGTGGTGGTGGTGGCTCTCACTTAAAAGTTGGTGTTGGCTTACTTGTAGGTGGTAGAGTAGAATCACTTTTACCATTATCAACTAAGTCCACTCTATAGCAATGAGCTGTGGAGGAAGGATATTTAGTTAAAGTCAAAATAGTAGATTCAACTACTATCTCACAAATTCTGAAAGTTATTCTGCCTTCCTTTACATTGAAGAGTGCGCTTGCAATAGCCAATAATGGATGTCCCAATATAATCAAAAACCTTTTGATCTTCCACCATCTCAAGTACAAGGAAGTCCACCGGAATGTATAATTTTCCCACTTTAATCAAGACATCCTCTATAATTCCAAAAGGCTGCCTTATTGTCTTGTCTATGAGTTACAATTTGACTGTAATGGGTCGAATCTCCTTCAATCCAAGTCTCATAGCAACAGACAAAGGAATAATTGAGACACCAACACCCAAATCATACAAAGCTTTCAAAAAATTAACATTATTAATTGAAGAAAGAGTCAAGATACAAAGTCAAAAGTCAATTCTAAAGAAGCTTAAGTCGATCCAAAGGAAGAAATAGTGAAAAAATTGAAGTATACAAAGCCATAGTCGACCCTCAAGTGGTTATAGTTGACCTTGATCCAAAAGCTCAAAAATTAGGAAAAAAAAACACAAACATAGTCAACCCTAGCTATTTTGATGTATGAAAAAAGGAGAAATCAAGAGACATAGTCGACCTTGGCAAAGGCTTAGTCAACTGTAGCAGCTCAAACTTACAAAAATTACACTCTTGAGAATTAGATCCGGTAAAAGAAGGTTATACTCGACTATGGAGCCCTAATTTGAGAATTTGATAAACATGGTCAACCCTAGGAGCATTATAATCGACCCTCAACCTTCAACAACAGTGAGATTTAATTCAAAGTTGTGTCTAATGGCTCCAAACTTCACATTAGTTATAAAAAATCGCTTTGAGTCATTTGGAAGCAAGAGAAGACTTGAGATAAAGTTTCAAACCCTAGAAAGACCACTAAAAGTTTATCCTCACTCCCTAGCTTCATTTTAGTCTTCCACCAAGCTTTGAAAAGTTCTACACTTGCTTCATTCAAGCTAAAATTTCTTTTCTCACAACACTCAAGCTTAAAATTCTGGCACCTAACCTTTGTATAGGTATTTTCTTGTTAAACTTTGTATTCCATTGTAAGGCTTCTAACTTAACCTTGAAAAACTATTTGTAGGTTTGTGGTTAAGCCTGTGAAAAACCATAGTTGAAGGGTTTCACTTGATCTCATGAAAAGCACTGTAAGGATTTCGCTTGATCTCATAAAAAGCATTGTAAGGATTTCATTTGATCCCATGAAAAAGCTATTGTGAGTGTTTCGCTTGATCCCATAAAAAGCATATTTCTCTTAATGGATTAAAATTCCTTGGTGTTTCAAGGGAGTAAATAAAAGTACTAGAGAAAGTCGAACCACTATAAAAATCTTGTATCTTACTTTTAATTTTTCAGCTTTGTGTTTTATTGCTTGCTTTTGCCTTTTAGAAATATTTTAACTTGATTTGTTGCTTATGCTTTGCTTGCATTTAACTTAGGAAAAGATTTTACCTTGATTTGTTGTTCATGTTTTGCTTGCATTTAGCTTAGGAAAATATTTTACCTTGATTTATTCTTTATTGAAAATTTGCTTAGGAAAATCTCACACTTCGCTTTTAATACAAGAAGAAAATTTTTTTGGTTTTGCAATTGCAAACTCATGATTTTTAAATACCAATTCACCCCCTCCTTGGTATATTGCTTATTAAGACTTCTACACTAATTGTATAAGTACATTTAAGAGATTTTACAAAAAGCCAACATGGCTGGTGGAAAGAAATCCTCAACTTCTTTGTCCATTACAGTTTCTCTCAAACTTAATGATAGCTCAGTCGCAACCAATGCAAAGGAATTTAGGAAGTTAGTTGGATCATTTTAGTATCTTTTTCTAACTAGGCCAGACATTAACAATAAACTCTTCTAATTTATGCACAAGCCAACAACTTTGTAGTTTCAAGGTGTCAAAAGAGTTCTATGATACCTTAAAGGTACACTTTTCCATGGCTTATTCATTCATAATAAGTTTAACATGTGTCTTCATGCTTTTCTGAACACCCATTGTGAAATGCTCCATACTTTGATATGGTGATAAATAAAGTTGGTCGGATGTGAATTGAGGCATAATAAGGAACTTTGGGAATCAAAGAGACAAGATAAAATTTTTAGAATAAAATAATATTAAAATATTAATATTTAGCCGGATGTCAAAATTAGTCACGAAGAAGGATCATATGATTGATCCAAGTAGGGGAGAAGATGTCAAGCCTGACTCTATAAAATACTTGTCATGACATACATGTGATGGATAGCATGTTTGCATGCCAAGAGAGTCCCAAAAAATTTACAAAAGTCGGTATTGTACCTAGAGGTACAACAAAGTTGATTTAAGCCTCGAACTGGATCAAATAGAGAATTTAAGGTGAAATTAAGAATTTTAAAGTCCCAGAATGGTTTAATATGGTGATTTGGAGTTCGAGGATCAATTTGGAGTCAAACCGAAAATTTCACTATCTAGGGGTAAAATGGTAATTTTGCGACTTGAAGATAAAATTGAAATATTAGAAGAAGTTTTTTATCAAGATTGATCACATTTGACACATTGGAGTATAATTTGAGGTTTATAAGTGAAAAAGTTGTAATTTCGGTATTTTTGGAGCATAGGGGCAAAATGGTAATTTTGTCACCTTAGGGGCAAAACAGTAATTTTCCACCACCAGGACACTTGTCCAGCACATGGTCTTCCCTAATCCTCATTTTGACCTTTGACTAATCATGTGGTGGAGACAAAAGGTTTAAAATTTTTAAAGTTTTAAAAATGGGCCAATGGAAACATGCCACGTGTCAAGCAATAATATTTTATTATTTTCCATTAAAATCAGCCCATATTTATCCCATTCTTCTTCTCCATATTCGGCCAAGACAAAAGGAAAGAAAGGAAAAACAAGAACAAAACCTAGGTGGGAAAATTGAAGAAAAAGAGTGGGACTTCAAGGGATTAAGCTAATAAAGGTAAAATTTCTTGATTTTGACTTGTGATTTACACTACCCATGCTTTCTTTTTCATTTTCCATGGTTAGATTTCATGTTTTCATGGTGAATTCATAGCTGGTTGGAATGGGTATGGAGAGAGAATGAAGTTGGATTGATTTGATTCTAAGTTATGTTAGTGTTTTTAGTTAGTTTAGCATATTTAGAAATAAAACAATAAGAAAAAAATTCATTTTCCCCCATCACCATCATTGGTCGAATTTTCTAGGGAGGATATTGTGGCTAAAATTGATGATATTTCATGATATTTGGGTGATATTTGATGTTTGGTGAGGCTAGAAATTAAATGAGAAATTTTGGTGTGAAAATCTGAAATTTTTACCTAATGTATAGACATGCGTGATTATTGACCCGAGACTGATAAATTGAATCTCATTCACAGTCACTGAGGTAATTTAGGTATAATTGGAGTGTAGAAAGTGAGAAGAATTGATTTGGAGTTAAATTGGAGATTTTAGCCGATTAGACTGAGTATAGTGTGACTTCGGTCAAATGTCATATTTAAGTGATTAATCAGACATTTTGCATCCCATCATATGCATTCATTTAGATTTAGAGAGCCTCAAATAGTTTATGATAAATTGACACAATTTATTGAAATTCATGTCACGTATGATGTATAGGTGGCGAGCCCTCTAACAAGGGTAGAAAGATTGTGCCCGAAGACTGAGAACAATAGTATATCGAACTCCTAGTACTGTGAGTAACCTTACCATCATTTTTATTATCTAAAGTATGTTTTTAATCGGTTTTGGTGAAATTTTATGAAAATGAGTTTAAATGGTAAATCTTGAGTTTTACAAACAAAATGTGTCTACATGAAAAGTTTTCATAAATTGTCTCGAAATTGAATGATGATATTGAAAAATAGAGTAATTGGAGACCACTTGTTATGAATTAAATTTATGATTTGAATCGAATGGCTTATGACAGTATTTGCGTGAATGGCTGAATTTGTATTTGTGTTGAAATGTATGAAATGTGTATTTAGCCTTGAAAGGCTGTGAATTACAATAATTGTCATATCATGTTATTGAATTTTATTGTATGGTAGGTTTAACTTGCTGCAGTGGGCGGATTCTGGGGATCAGCCTATTAGAGGGGCACGAAATTCGAATAAATATATGTACCTCGATCGGAGAGGCGCGTAAGGTATCTCCTAAGGTATGGACAGAGTTCACGTCATGCCAAACCACCTCGTGATGATGAACTCCACTAATGCCAAGGAATAGATGTGTTTTTCAAACTAAAAAAATATGTTTTACAAGTATATAAAATTTTAACAGCCTTGGTGGGCTCGAGTGTACGCCTCTGATCAAGGTGTCATCGAGTACTATTTGATGGCATGAGCCAAATGTTTATGGAAGTCATAAGCCTTAATGAAAAATTAAATGAAATACAACCGTTTGCATGGGTTGGGATAAATTTTCAAATTGTGGAATACTTAAAAAGGATGGGATATTTTAGTTGTCTCTTCTTACTCGGCTTTAGCTGATTTAAATGATGTTTGTTTACTCATTGGGAGTTTATAATCTCACCACCCTCCTTTCCACCCATTTCAAGCTTAGAGTAGGTTGTAGATAGCTGATTCCATTGAGGGCTTCTATCGGATTAGCGTCATCCACACTGTAGGTTCACAATTTCTTTAATTCTGGTTATTGTGGGCCCACTCGATATTGTAAATTTAAATTAATTTAAATACTTTAGTTTATTGCGTTACAGTATGAATGAATTTATTTTGTTTTTACATTACAAAAAGTATTTACGCATAACTCCAAAATTACTGTTTATAAGAAAATAAAATATTTTATTGAATATTTTGTTTTATCTTCTTATTATATTCAAATAATTAAATTTTCATTTTAAATAAAGGTTTTAGATGCCTAAACTTATTTTTAATTGTGAATTTTGCGATTGGTACTTGTTTACTACATTTTTAACTGGTTTCGAAATTTTCAATGGAAAAATGACCAAAATGCCCTTGTGAGACAAAAATTTTTAATTTATCTGTTTTAAGTTGAAAATAGCTCAAAATCCTTTAGAACATAATATTTGGCAGCGGTTACTCACCGGGGAAAAGAGAAACTGATAATAAGCCTTGCAGGGTTTCGATTGGCATTTTGGGAGATGAGTGCCATTGGGGCACCGTGGCGATCGTCACGAGCTCGAGGGAGTTTCGGGTCGTGACAATTCGGTTGGTATCAAAGCTTTTGGTTTTAAAGATCAGAGCTTTTGATTTTAAAGATTAGAGTTTTTGGGTTTAAAGCTGGTTTAAAGTTGTTTTAAAGCTGTTTTAAAATTTACAGTGTTAGTGTGGCCCCAAGTCCAGTTAAGTTAAGTTAAGTTATGTTAGATTGAAATAGAACGCATACATCTACATATAGAAACCTACCTACTCTTGCAATGTGTAAAGAATTAAGTAATTACTACTTGGGCGTGTATAGGTTGTGAGGTGCACGGGTGACATACACACTATGTCTAAAAGAGGCACTAGACTCGATACCTTCATAATGCTAGCGAGGGATCTCTAGATTCTACGGCTATAAGCAAATGGTACCCTGATCCAGGTGATTCAGAAGGTGGTCCGTCTCGAATTCCTAATAATAGAATTCCTCCGAACTTAGTGGAGCGGGATCGTAGTGAGGGGAGCTTTGAGAGTAACGAAAATTTTGTAAGTGAGAGTAGCTCCAATACTCTGAAAATTGAATAAGATTTCCTTTTGGAACAACCTGGAGAGCACCTTAGAGAATGGACGAGGGAATAAATTGCAAGGGGATATATTGATTCTAGAAAGAGCGTGACAGTTGTCCGACACTTACCACTAAGCTGTGGGAGAAATGTAAGAAGATAACCAGAAAAGAATGAGGAGAAAGAAACAGTTGCAAGTAAACCTCTTAGAAAGGTGTCAAGTGTACAACATTTTCCTCCTGGATGTGGAAGAAATGTTGCACCGGTGAATGTTGAGGAAATTAGGAGAAGACAACAAGCTTGGATTGAAAAACAAAGAAAAAAATCTTAAGAGGAAGAAAACCCGAAAGAGGATCTTCATGAGGACTCGGAGTAGAATTTTTCGATAAGATCAGATTAAGATAATGATCTTAATGACATGTAATATTTTTGTAGAATTTTTGTGCTACTTTAACTCTAAGTAGATGTAGTGTAAAGGAGATAATAATTATCTGTACAAAGAAGCAAAAATAGTTTGGCTTTCAAAGTATATGCCTAGAATGTAATATAAAGTAGCTATTTAAATGACGGGATGTGTCACGACTTGGAACTCCCATCGGGCCCGTGACAATCGCCACGACGTCCCGATTGGCACTCATTACCTCGAATGCCGATCGGAACCCCGCAAGGCTTAGCATCAGCTTCCGCATTTCCCCGGTGAGCGACAGTTATTAAATCTTACATTTCAAGAAATTATAAGTCGTTTCCAAATCAAAATAATAAAATATTATTTTCTGGCTCACAGGGGCATTTTCATCATTTTTCTTTGATAATATCGAAACTCGCTAAAAACATGGTGTAAACGCTAAATATGTTCATACATATTTTAAATTAGATAACTAAAGTATAAAATTACTTTTACAATGACACGTGGGCCCCCAGCTAACCAACAAGATGCGAATTTGTGAACCTATAATTTTGACAATGCAAGGCTAACTGAAGTCCTTGATGCAATCAACTATCTACCGGCTATCCCAAACCTGCAATGTGGGGAATTGAGGGTGGTGAGATTATAAAATCCCAGTGAGTAAACAGACACCATCTAAACTATCTCAAGGCGAGTAAATGGAGACAATTAAAAAATAATTAACTTCAACAAATTTTTCACATCACGAATATTCATTTCAACCAAATAATCAATATGGCTCATGAATTACTCAAAACTTGGCTCATGCCAAATCCTGTACTCGGTGACACCTGGACCAGGGGTATCCAACCGAGCCCACCAAGGTTGTTGAAAATTCATATTTCGCATAAATCATATTTTTATTTTGAAACATAGCCGTTCCTTGACGTTGGCTGAGTCTCACTCTCACGTGGTGGTCCACGTGAAGTGCACTCAAAAAGCCCACCTCAGGAGATACCCTACGTGCCTCTACGACCGAGGTGAGAATATAAAGGAGTTTATCGTGCCCCTCTAATAAGCTGGCCCACGGAACCGCCACCACTGCAGTAGCTAATCTTTTATCTACCACCTGATTTATAAAATCTTTTTCTGCATGACATGGCAATTTATCGCAACCTACCCTCTCAAGGCTAAATACACAGTACAAATAATTCTAACACCAAAATCAGTTTAGCCATTCATGCTCATTTATTGTCATAAGCCATTCAATTTAAAACCATAAATTTACAACACAAGCAGGCAGTCTCCAATTACTCTATTTTCAAAACCAGTATTCGATTTTCCAGAAAATTTATAAAATCATTTTATAAAATCACAATTTCTCTTAAAACATAGCAATTTACCATTTAAACCCATTTTTCATAAAATCACACAATTGTATAAAACTACTCTAGATAATTAAGACGATAATAAGTT